>NC_057806.1:617895426-618068809 GCF_018294505.1 Triticum aestivum | reverse complement strand
GTTCCGGGGATGAGGTCGATTACGAACTCAACATCCCTGTCAGGTGGAACACCTGGCAATTCCTCTGGAAAGACATCCGGGAAGTCACAGACTACCGGCACGTCCTCAAGGTCTGGCAAAGGGCTGGCGTTAAGAGAATATAATTGTCGCTTGGCTATTCGGGTCAAGACATTGACTATCTTCCCCGAAGGATGGGTGAGTTGAACAGTCCTAGAGAAGCAATCAATTTTGGCTTGATGAGCTGACATCCAGTCCATACCCAAAATGATATTAATATCTGAAGATTTAAGGGCTATCAAAGATGCGAGAAAAACAAGTCTGTCGACTTGGATTTCATTTCCATGGCTTACTCTAGAAGTTTGCCATTTGGATCCCGGAGTTTGAATTACCATAGAGGTTGGCATATCACCGAATGCGACATTATGCAAGCGAGCATAGTTTTCAGATATAAAAGAATGAGAGGCTCCTGTATCGAAAAGAACAGATGCCGGGTGGCAATTAACAAGAAGCGTACCAAGAACAACGTTGGGATCCTCTTGAGCTTCTTCGGCAGAGATACAGTTGACATGGCCACGTGAAGCGGTGACCGGCTTGGCGTGGAATAGTTTTCCTGTCGGCTTGCCACGGCCAACAACTTTAGCAGATTGGTTGGGGTTGGTCTGGGGACACTCACGCATATAGTGGCCAGATTCCCCACACTTGAAACAAGTCACGGAACTGGTACGTGGAGGAGCATTATTGGTTGGACCCCCATAGGGTTTGGTCGGTGCAGACTGTTGAACAGGGCGAGGCGCCTGGAAAGATGGCCTCGGTGTGAACCTGGGTGGCAGGGCGGTGTTGGGTACCCACACGCGGCGCTTCTGAGGACCAGCACCGGATGAGGAACCCATGTCACGGCCATGCTTGCGTGTTGCGTCATAGTCAGTCTGACCAGTTTCAGCACTGATGGCTTTGTTGACAAGTTTCTGAAAGGATGTGCACTCATGCAGACGGAGGTCGCGGCGAAGCTCAGGACTAAGGCCCTTACGGAACCTTGCTTGCTTCTTGGCATCGGTAGACACTTCCTCAGTTGCATATCGTGCGAGATTACCAAACTCCCTGCTATAGACATCCACAGAAAGTCGGCCTTGGGTGAAACTGCAAAATTCTTCACGTTTACGGTCCATGAGACCCTCCGGAATGTGATGTTCATGGAAAGCCTCGCTGAACTCAGCCCAAGTAGTGACATGGCCCGCTGGGCGCATAGCTCCATAATTCTCCCACCATAGACTGGCGGGGCCTTCAAGATGATATGCAGCAAAGGTGACCTTGTCAGCCTCCGCTACCAGCACGGAACGCAGTTTGTGAGAGATACTGCGAAGCCAGTCATCAGCGTCGAGAGGCTCGACGGAGTGGTGGAACGTGGGTGGATGCAATTTGATAAAATCACTGAGTGACACCACGTTAGCCCTCTGATGGTGTGCTGTATTCTGTTCAATACGCTCCAACAAACGGTTTGTCTCCCGCTTGTTTCTCTCAGCTTCCATCATAACCTCGGCTAGTGAAGGAGGATGAGGCAGATTTGCATCCCTGGCTTCACTGCCTTCGGCCTGCTCTTGGGAAGCAGGGTTAGCGCGCGTGTTGACCATCCTAGGTAAGCAAGACAATGATTTAGTCAGGATGGTAGAATTCCGACATAGGTTACATAATGTAAGGAATAACTCGGAATGCAAGATGATCATCCGTATGACATGGTAGATACAGAAACTGCTTCTTTTATTCCATCGTCATACACACCATACAGGGTTTAGTACAAGACCAAACAAAGTACTATTACGGTGACAAGAGGATTACATCTCATCGGAGGCATTCCAAGCTCTTATACATTATTTTTCTACATCTCCGGAAAGAGTACAAACTAGGTCATATCCCACGAGTCACGCAGGACGATAGACGACACAGCTAGTGCGAACTAGTGATACTACCGCTAACTCAGACCGATCCGTAGTAGTCCTCGTAGAAGTCGCCTCCATAGCCTGGAAGTTCAACATGATCATCTGGAAACAGACGGTCTCGCGGAGCCTGTGGACCATAGGGGCTAGGATGAGGCCTTGGACCAACAAACGGTGGCCTGCGGGGACCGCGAGGTGGGGTGATGCCTCCTACATCACGCCAAACCATCACGTCCGGCAGAGCAGATCTCACGGGATAGAGATCGCGCATATCTGAATATCCAGCTTGCACCGCCGGTGCGAACCGAGTCAAAGTGGCCCAGTGGTCAGCACGGGTATTGAAGAGCTCTAACCTTAAGGCCCGATTTTCACGGTCCTTATCCTCGAGCATCTCAGCAGTGGTGCGAGTCCGTGAATCCTCCTGAGTGGGGTCAGCATAGATAGCCTGGAGATACCCTTGTGCTCCCGGAAGTGATCCTGGCATATACCGGAAATCAGAGTCCCGAAATAAACCAGATCTGACTCGCATAATGGTCATCATAGAGTAGGCGGCGTCCTGCACAGCCATCTCAATAGTAACCCCGAGTCCATAGGAACAGTGAAGAGGCTCGGTGGATCCAGGATAAGATGGAAATATCCTGACAGTGCAGAGATACTGGCTTTGATTGAAGTCCCGAAATTGCTCTTCGACC
This sequence comes from Triticum aestivum, assembly GCF_018294505.1. NCBI lineage: Eukaryota > Viridiplantae > Streptophyta > Magnoliopsida > Poales > Poaceae > Triticum > Triticum aestivum. Next base: position 618,066,186 of record NC_057806.1, on the reverse strand, counting down.
GTGTACTCAGGATACCAGCGGTATCCAGCCTCAGTCATTACCCTGACCAACTTAGCAGTATGGCCGGGTACATCTAGGCATCGAGTCAGGCGAACCACTTGATTGAGGTCGCGAGTGGCCATCTGAAAGCACAATCATAATGCAAAGGCATTAGAATTTCTAGCAAAATTTCGGCAGCATAACAGCTGTAAATGCTCAAAAAGGATTTTGAGACATTTGACAAAGGATTTCGTACATACTCAACATCATCATATCAAAGTTCTGAAACCATTCTGGCAACATAATGTGGTAGTAGAACTGAACTAGGCTTGTAACCATCAAACTTATAAGGTACTACTGATTAGTAACACGTGATCCTGATAGAGAGAATAGATCCTAATTCCTTATCCCCCGGTGGAAGAATGGACTGACTCAGATCAGAATGTCACAAGATAGAGGAGTAAAAAGAGCCTTACGTTCCAACCCACAAACAATTCCCCTACATATAACTAAAGAATTTCTAGACTCAACATCGACCAGTTTGGCTTGAAGAACCTACAGGCAGTCCGGCTCTGATGCCAACGCTGTCAGGACCCCGACTCGATGTCACATCGATCTAGCTGGTAACACCTCATATCACTTTGCGGCCTCACGCACGGTATCCCCACGGGTGTCGTCTTACCTTTTCCCGGGACCGTTTGCGCATTTTGGCTCACGTATATGATAGTGTCGCTAGCATCCATATGATAAGGAGCCCGGGCTGACATGACTAGTCGTAAACCCAAAGTGGCACAGACTTACAGGGACAGGCATCCATGACCCAGCTTCGAACGTGTCGGTCATCAGCAAGTGGGTCCGGGCTGTAGCACTGGGCTAGCAGGACTCCGATAAACCGGGCTGTAGCGGGCTAACAGGACTCCGGTACTCAAAGCGTGACATTTCTCCGAAGGGACAGACACAGGAACAAAGAAGGACACATGCCGGCCAGCCTAAGTGTTCCAGAGCAGTAGCAAGCTACCATGGCTCAGCGGTAACACTAGGAGACATTTCCCGGTAAGAGAGGCTACTAAAGATAAACAACTAGATAGTCAGATCCCACACATACCAAGCATTTCAATCATACACACAATATGCTCGATATGCGCAAATACAACGAAGCATCACAACATGACTCTACGACACAAGTACTTTATTTAAGGCTCAGGGAGCCATACATATCATACACAAAGGTACGGGTCTCACGACCCAACATACAAGTCATACAGTCATACAAACCAGCAGCGGAAGTAACTTGTCTGAGTACAGACAACTAGTAAAATAAAAGAGGCTTGGAAAGCCTAGCTATACTACGTGGTCCTTCACAAGCTCAGGGTCACCACCTGGGTCTTTAGCCTACTCGTTGATGTCAACGTCTACATAGAACCCATCAGAAGGGGTTGCAGCGTCTTCTGTAAAAATGTAGATTATAGCAACATGAGTACAAAGGTACTCAGCAAGACTTACATCAGATCCTACATACATGCATAGTGTCAAGAAGGGTTGGTGGAGTTATTGCAGCAAGCCAGCTCTGACTCTTGGCTAGGCTATCCTACGATACTCCAACTTGAAATGGTTTTGCGCACACGAGTCCACTACTCACCACTTCAATACACTACCGAGGATCCACCTCCATCTTCCTACGGAAGAGCCATCCTCGGCACTCACACTTATCTTGAGGCTTTTAGTAGTTTCCATTTACTTGTCTATGAACTGTATAGGCAACCAAGTAGTCCTTTACCGCGGACGCGGCTATTCGAATAGATCATGTTAACCCTGCAGGGGTGTACTTCTTCATACATGTTTCCACCACTTAGCGTCTGCACACGACATGTGCTCGGCAGACTTCAAGCGAAAGCCGACGTGGGTGTAGACCACGACCTACCTAAACACTTAAGCCTCTAGTCCAGGTTTATCGCCTATTCAGGTTCCATCCGCAGGGAGTCCGGCCGAGGTTTCCCATACGGCCCCGAACGATGTGAACAGGGTTCCCGAGATACCTAACGGGTATTCGGTACACCGTGCCACGTACCTACCGCATCACAGCCCACCCCTACGGTCAGTGCTGTCCACGGCCTCCAGTAGGCTACAAACACCAGAAACTACTTGCAACTCCTGGACAGAGAGCTAGGGTGAATAAGAAGTCGAGCGGGGTCATATTTCAGGGCCCAATGCATGGTAGTAGCTGTATCTTAAATCACATATACAGATCTCAGTGCTTAAGGTCGGCTTCAATGAAACAACCCACCATGTACTCCTACATGGCCTCTCATCGATACCTTTACCAAATCGTGTTCACCACACCATTCTCATTACCGACATAATCATTTCACTCTAGCCCATCACCCAGATGAACCAGACCTGACACGACTCTAAGCATAGCAGGCATAGCAAGGTAGGAACAACACATACATAGGGCTCAATCAACTCCTACACATGCTAGTGGGTTTCATCTAGTTACTGTGGCAATGACAGGTCATGCAGAGGAAATGGGTTCAACTACCGTAGCACACAGTAGTTTGAATCGCGTTGTCTTAATGCAGTAAAAAAGAGCAGGAGCGAGAACATGGGATTGTATCGATATGATCAAATGGTTGGTTGCTTGCCTGATGGTTCGATGCACTGATACGGTTCTTCGTTAGGGTAATCACGGTACTCCTCGGAGGCAGAACCTGTCGCAAAGGACATCGATACACAAGCATCACCAAACAATGTGCAACAATATGATGCATGCATAAAACATGGCAATATGAGTGTGTTGGGCTAATGCAACTAAAACCAGAAGGATTTGAGCAAATTTGAATCAAGGATTCAAATTTCAAATTCAGATATGGCCTTTTAAAGTGCTTTTCCTTGTTCTGCTTGAAACATCAATTTAACTTGTTTGATCATGCATGAAAATAGTACAGATGGATAGATTGGATTTTTCTGATCATTTTTCATATATAATTTGTCCAATTTGGAGTTACAGAATAAAAGTTATGAATTTTTGAAGTTTAAATAATATTCTGGAATTTCCCGATTTAAATTAAATCCAGAAATTATAATTATTGCGTCAGCCTGACGTCAGTGTGACGTCAGTGGTCAACTGAACATGTCTGGGTCAAACCTGACAGTGGGTCCCGCATGTCAGGGTGATTATTTTAATTAAGATTTAATTAAAACTAATCCTGTATAATTAGCAGGGCTGGGCCCCACCTGTCATTGACTCAGGGGAGTCAACCAGGGCCCACCCGGGGTCAAAGTCAAAACCAGCGACGCCGGCGGTTAGCCGCCGGCGAGCCAGACGCGGCGGCGGGAGTGGTTTTGGCCATTTCGGCCACCAAAGGGGCCGCGGAGACCACCGGAGTGGAGCTGAGGACAAACCGCAGCTCTTGGCGGAGTCCGTTGGGGTCGGGGTGGCCGGAGTCGACGGCGGCGAGCTCGGCTGCGGCCGCCGGGGTTCGGTCGTGCACGGGAACAGGGTTGGAGCTCGAAGTCGAGCGAAGCGAGGCGTTAGGGATGCTCTACGGGGTCTTGCGAACTCGTTGGACTCGCCGGGGTGACCAAATGGTCACCGGAGTGCGTCGACGGCGAGCTCGGCGACGGCGGAGGTTCGGCCGTGGTGGGGAGGAGGCTACGGTGGGGGAACGAGGGGGAGGAGAGGGGGAAACGGTGGCGTAGCTTCTGAGCTAGTCGGGGGAGCGAGGGGTGGCCGGAGATGGCTGCTACGGCGAACGGCGGCGACGGTGGTGTTCGGCCGTGTGAGAGAGAGCGAGGAAGAGGAGGGAAGAGCCGGGAGAGAGTGAGAGAGAGCAGGGGGGATCGGGACGGCCTGCGGAGTCGTCCACGCGGCCAGGAGCTCGTCGGCAAGCAGGAGGTGGCCGCGCGGCCGTGCGCGTGCGAGCACGCAGCAGCTTCGGGGCGAGGGGAGGAAGACGACGGAGGGCTGCAGTGGTGGGCTGGGCCGGCTGCTGGCTGGGCCGGCCAGCTGGCTGGGCCGCACAGTGGAGGAGCCCAGGTAAGCTCCTCCTGTTATATATTTTTTCTGTTTTCTAATTTCTGACATTTGTTTTGATTTAAAAAATATATTAAATCATTTATTTAACTTATGCCAATTTTTGCAGGAGCTATATATATTATTCCAGAGCTCTTTTATAAATGGCAAAATATTTGGGCATATATTAATATATATAATTAATATATTTCCAATGCAAATACTTATGCATTAATTCCAAATGCCCAAAATAAATGTCCATGAGCCACTAAAAATATTGGTTTGATTTTTATCTCTGTCCAATATTTTCAGAGAGCAACATGAGCATTTTCTTGGATCCTTTTGGAGAAATTTTATTTGGGTCATTTTCAAAATGATTCTGAGGGTTTCACAGATCCCCATTTCAAGTTTCTGATGAAGGAGTAAACATGATGCAACACCTCTAATGCATGGCTAACTAGGATGTGACACGGAACTCATCTACTACTTCGCCCCTCTTGCTGGATCGAGAAGGTGAGGACGTCACCGAGCCGAACGTGTGCAGAAATCGGAGGTGCCGTGCTTTCGGTACTTGGATCGGTCAGATCGTGAAGACGTGCGACTACATCAACCGCGTTGATATAACGCTTTCGCGAACGGTCTACGAGGGTAAGTAGACAACACTCACCCCTCTCGTTGCTATGCATCACCATGATCTTGCGTGTGTGTAGGAAATTTTTGAAACTACTACGTTTCCCAACAGATCCCATCTCAGATTTCATGTCCTCAAGCCATTTCATGGAATCTGGGCTCATCATCGCTTCCTCATAGTTTGTAGGTTCGTCATTGTCAAGTAACATGACCTCCTGAATAGGATTACCGTACCTCTGTGGTGCGGATCGTAATCTGGTTGACCTATGAGGTTCGGTAGTAACTTGATCTGAAGTTTCATGATCATCATCATTAGCTTCCCCACTAATTGGTGTAGGAATCACTGGAACTGATTTCTGTGATGAACTACTTTCCAACTCGAGAGAAGGTACAATTACTTCATTAAGTTCTACTTTCCTCCCACTCACTTCTTTCGAGAGAAACTCCATCTCTAGAAAGGATCCATTCTTAGAAATGAATATCTTGCCTTCAGATCTGTGATAGAGGTGTACGCAACAGTCTCTTTTGGGTATCTTATGAAGACACATTTCTCTGATTTGGTTTCAAGCTTATCAGGTTTAAGCTTTTTCACATAAGCATCACAGCCCCAAACTTTAAGAAACGACAACTTAGGTTTCTTGCCACAGCACAGTTCATATGGTGTCGTCTCAACGAATTTAGATGGTGCCCTATTTAATGTGAATTCAACCATCCCTAAAGCATAACCCCAAAATGATAGTGGTAAATCAGTAAGAGACATCATAGATCGCACCATATCTAATAAAGTATGGTTACGACGTTCGGAAACACCATTACACTATGGTGTTCCAGGTGGCGTGAGTTGCGAAACTATTCCACATTGTTTTAGATGAATACCAAGCTCATAACTCAAATATTCACCTCCACGATCAGATCGTAGAAACTTTGATTTTCTTGTTATGATGATTTTCCACTTCACTCTGAAATTCTTTGAACTTTTCAAATGTTTCAGACTTATGTTTCATTAAGTAGATATACCCATATCTGCTCAAATCATCTGTGAAGGTCAGAGAATAACGATACCCGCCGCGAGCCTCAACACTCATCGGACCGCATATGTATTATTTCCAGTAAGTCAGTTGCTCGCTCCATCGTTCTGGGGAATGGAGTTTTAGTCATCTTGCCCATGAGGCATGGTTCGCAAGCATCAAGTGATTCCAAAATCCCATTAGCATGGAGTTTCTTCATGCGCTTTACACCAATATGACCTAAACGGCGGTGCCACAAATAAGTTGCACTATCATTATTAACCTTGCATCTTTTGGTTTCAATATTATGAATATGTGTGTCACTACAATCGAGATTCAACAAAAATAGAGCACTCATCAAGGGTGCATGACCATAAAAGATATTAATCATATAAATAGAACAACCATTATTCTCCGATTTAAATGAATAACCGTCTCGCATCAAAAAAGATCCAGATATAATGTTCATGCTTAACGCCAGCACCAAATAACAATTATTCAGGTCTAAAACTAATCCCGAAGGTAGATGTAGAGGTAGCATTCCGACGGCGATCACATCTACTTTGGAACCATTTCCCACGCGCATTGTCACCTCGTCCTTAGCCAATCTTCGTTTAATCCGTAGCCCCTGTTTCGAGTTGCAAATTTGAGCAACAGAACCAGTATCAAATACCCAGGCACTACTACGAGCATTAGTAAGGTACACATCAATAACATGTATATCAAATATACCTTTCACTTTGCCATCCTTCTTATCCGCCAAATACTTGGGGCAGTTCCACTTTCAGTGACCAGTCCCTTTGCAGTAGAATCACTCAGTTTCAGGCTTTGGTGCAGACTTGGGCTTCTTCACTTGAGCAGCAACTTGCTTGCTGTTCTTCTTGAAGTTCCCCTTGTTCCCTTTGCCCTTTTTCTTGAAACTAGTGGTCTTGTTAACCATCAACACTTGATCCTCCTTCTTGATTTCTACCTCCGCAGCCTTTAGCATTGCGAAGAGCTCGACAATTGTCTTATCCATCCCTTGCATATTATAGTTCATCATGAAGCTTTTATAGCTTGGTGGAAGTGATTGAAGAACTCTGTCAATGACACTATCATCATGAAGATTAACTCTCAGTTGAGTCAAGTGGTTGTGGTACCCATATATTCTGAGTATATGTTCACTGATAGAACTATTCTCCTCCATTTTGAAGCTATAGAACTTATTGGAGACTTCATATCTCTCAATTCGGGCATTTGCTTGAAATATTAACTTCAAATCCTGGAACATCTCATATGCTCAATGACGTTCAAAACGTCTTTGAAGTCCCGATTCTAATCCATAAAGCATGGCACACTGAACTATCGGGTAGTCATCAGCTTTGCTCTGCCAGACATTCATAACGTTCGTAGTTGCTCCTGCAGCGGGTCTTGCACCTAGCGATGCTTCCAGGATGTAATTCTTTTGTGCAACAATGAGGATAATCCTCAAGTTATGGACCCAGTCCGTGTAGTTGCTACCATCATATTTCAACTTAGCTTTCTCTAGGAACACATTGAAATTCAAGGGAACGGTAGCACGGGCCATTGATCTACAACAACATATGTTGGGGAACGTAGTATTTCAAAAAAAATTACCTACGCACACGCAATATCCATCTAGGTGATGCATAGCAATGAGCGGGGAGAGTGTGTCCACGTACCCTCGTAGACCGAAAGCAGAAGCATTTAGTAACGCAGTTGATGTAGTCGAACGTCTTCGCGATCCAACGATCCAAGTACCGAACGCACGGCACCTCTTTGATCTGCACACGTTCAACTGGGTGACGTCCCTCGTACTCTTGATCCAGCTGAGGCCGAGGGAGAGTTCCTTCAGCACGACGGCGTGGTGATGGTGTTGATGAATTTACCGACACAGGGCTTCGCCTAAGCACTTCAATGATATGACCAAGGTGGAAATCTATGGAGGGGGGCACCGCACACGGCTAAGACAACTGTCAACTTGTGTGTTCTAGGGTGCCCCCTGCCCCTGTATATAAAGGAGCAAGGGGGAGGTCGACCTGCCCTCATGGGGAGCGCCCCAAGTAGGATTCCTACTAGGAATCCTATTCCTAGTAGGTTTCCAACAAGGGAAGAGAGGGGGGGAAGGAAGGAGAGGGAGAGAGGGAGGGGAAGAGGGGGCGCCGCCCCCCTCCTTGTCCAATTCGGACTCCTCAAGGGGGGGGGGCACGCGGCCAGCCCTAAGGCCCCTCCGCTCTCTCTCACAAGGCCCATGTTGGCCCATTAATTGAAGGAAATATGCCCTAGAGGCAATAATAAAAGTTATTATTTATTTCCTTATTTCATGATAAATGTTTATTATTCATGCTAGAATTGTATTAACCGGAAACATAATACATGTGTGAATACATAGACAAACATAGTGTCACTAGTATGCCTCTACTTGACTAGCTCGATAATCAAAGATGGTTAAGTTTCCTAACCATAGACATGAGTTGTCATTTGATTAACGGGATGACATCATTAGGAGAATGATGTGATTGACTTGACCCATTCCGTTAGCTTAGCACTTGATCGTTTAGTATCTTGCTATTGCTTTCTTCATGAGTTATACATGTTCCTCTGACTATGAGATTATGCAACTCCCGTTTACCGGAGGAACAGTTTGTGTGCTACCAAATGTCACAACGTAACTGGGTGATTATAAAGGTGATCTATAGGTGTCTCCGAAGGTACTTGTTGAGTTGGCGTATTTCGAGATTAGGATTTGTCACTCCGATCGTCGGGGAGGTATCTCTGGGCCTGTCGGATTTCGGGTTCCGGCAGACCCTTGAGGTTCGAACACTGGGGTGCGCGCGGAGATTTCACCTCCTACCTACCTGCACCCCTCCGCCGTGCTAAGATCTAAGCTATGGAAAGAACAACACAAGAGACACAGGGTTTATACTGGTTCGGGCCACCGTTGTGGTGTAATACCCTACTCCAGTGTGTGGTGTGGTGCATTGCCTCTTGGGCTGATGATGATGAATGATACAAGGAAGGACAGCCTCGCGAGGGTCTATTCTTGGCTGGGGCGATGAACTGCTAGGAGGAGTTCAGTCACCCTTCTCTCTCTCTCTCTCTCGGATTTCGATCCCCCTTCCTACTATAGTGGCTAGTCCTATTTATAGAGGCCCTGGTCCTCTTCCCAAATATCGAGCGGGAAGGGAGCCAACAATGGCGGGCTAATTTGAAAGGGGACAGCTAGTACCAGCTATCCTGACAAAAGTAGTCTTCGCCTGCACAAAGCTCTGGTGGTGACGCCGTCTTGGGCTCCACGATGACCTCCGTCTTGCAGTCCTCCTGGTCTTGGTCTTGTTGCACTGAAATGGCAACCTTTGCCTGATGCCTCGGTACTCCGCGGCTGCGCTTGCCCCCTGTGCACCAAAGGGTAAAGGAGGACACTACGCGGGCTGGCACTCGCCTGGCGCCCTTGGTCGTCATGGCTTGCGTCACGGGCACCTCGTGAGGTACCCCGCCTTGATCTCTCTGCCTCCTCGCGAGCCAGCCTGATGAGGCCATGCCTGAGGAAGCTCCGCGTCGTCCGCCCCGCGAGGCTTGGCCCCTCGCGAGGGTCTTGGGTCTGTGTTGGTGAAGATGGGCCGTGCTGGGCCCCCCTTTGAGCCACGCCGCAGGCCGCAGGCAGGCAAGTCTGGGGACCCCCGTTCCCAGAACACCGACAGTAGCTCCCGGGCCCAAGGCGCGCCCGGGCTTGGCCGTGCAGGGAGGCGGAAGGGCAAGAGCGAAGCGCCGCGGGCCCTAATAGCCTGCGGCCTCGGGCGCCGCGTGGCGGTTGATTGGACGTGGGCGGCACTATTCCCCCATGCCCTCCTTATTTTGCGCCACGCTAGGCGGACTCATAGTCGTACACAGCCGTTCCCCTTTCTGTTGCTTGAGCGCCCTCTGTCCTTCCTCCGCTCGAACTCCGGCTTCTGTTTTCGACCCAATCTTGAACCTTCCCCCCTTCCCATCGCCATGGCTCCGACGAAGAAGGGAAGAGGGAAGAAACCCGTGTCTCCGCCTTGCCCGCCACCGTTGGCGGCCCCCGCCGAGGGCTTGGGCAAGGTCAGCTCGGCTTTGGCCACTATCTTCAACGAATGCGAGAGGACGACGGCCTGTCCCGCGTCCCACTTCTCCATCGACAGGATAGTCGCCGAGGTCCCGTATTTTGCCGACGCCCTGTGGGCGGGTCTGGTTCCTCCCTTTTCTGATTTCTTCAATGCCGTGCTTTCCCACTATCAGATCCACATGATGCATCTGGGTCCTGAATCCATGACCCTCCTTTCGGTCTTCGCCTTTGTTTGCGAGGCTATGGTGGGCATCCTTCCTTCGGTTGCCTTGCTGCGCCACTTCTTCTTGCTGCGCCTTGTCGACCCTACCAAATGCTGGGCGTCCGTGAGCTTCATTGCCGCGTCTGAGACAGCGGCCTCTGGGATTGACTTCAAGCTCCCCCTGCCCGCGGCTGGGTTCCGCGAGCGGTGGCTGTATGTGGACGCAGGGGTGCCCAGCCCCCTACTATCGGAGCCAACCTCGCCTGCTGTCCCCAATTTGGGCTGGGGCCAGGAGACGCTTGAGAGCCCCCGGCTCGTCTTTGTCTGGCACCGCTTCGTGTTCTTGAGGTCGCTTGGCGTGACAGCGCCCAATGTGGTGAAGGAGTTCCTGCTACGCCGCGTTGCTCCTCTCCAATGCCACTCCCGCCGGATGTGGGCCTTCAGTGGGCGCGATGATCGTATGAGGCTCCAGGAAGAGGACCTGGCTCCTGAGGTGCTGAGGACGGCGCTCTTGACCCTGACTGGGGACCCCAACCCCGGCAGCATCCAGCAGGGAGGGGCCTTGCTGTACCTCTGCCAGAGCAGGGGCGATTTTGTGAAGCAGATGCCTATCTTTGATGAGTGGGGGCCGCGCCCCGCCAGCCTCCAGGGGCCTCGCGAGAACCCAGTGATGGTGACTGCCCTTCCAGTTGGCCAAGGCGACTCTTCCTCAAGCGGCGGAGCGGGGAGGCATGAGGTGCCAGAGGCCGAGGGGGCTCCCGGCGGGGTGACAGCACCTGGCGATGTTCATGAGGGAGCAACTCTTGGAGCCCGTGCCGCTGAGGCTGAGGGTGACGAGCAGCTACCCTCAGTGCCTGCGACTGAGGCCCCTGAGGCTCCTACTGCTTCTCTTGGCGAGGCGATTGGCACCGCACATCGGGCAGGCGCCCCTGACGCAGACCGCCTTGACGCTCCGTCTTCGTCGCAGGTTGATCCCTGCGCCCAACTCTTGGGCCGCTTCCGCGTGGACTTTGAGGCTCTCCGGAAGAGAAGGGAGGCCCTGGGCGACGATTACCCTTGTCGCCTGCTGAAGCGTAGGAATTACTTCGCCACTGATGAGTAAGCCTTCTCCTTTCCCAGCTCCCGATCCTTCTGTTACTTTTACTGACCCTTGCTCCACAGGCCCCTTCCAGCCGAGCTCGCAGAGACGGCTAAGGAGCCGTCCTCCTTGGCTTCGCCCCCTCCACCGTCCTCAAGCGCTTCGAGCAGCGGAGCCCTTGTGGTGAGGGCGATCGAAGAGGCGAACCGTCCCGAGGCGTATCGTGGCCCTGCGCACCTAGCGATCCTCCTTCGCGGGCCTTCTCGTGGCATAGCCAGCCTGCCGTGGGCTTCTCGCCTGGTCGTGGACTGCGATTGGCTGAGGCGCTCCCTGCGCTCTTCACCTGGGGATGGGCTGGCTCCAGGCCGGGCTTCTGGCGCGGCGTGCCCGGCCGTCGCGAGGGTGCTAGCCCCCAGGCCCCAGCCTGGAGGGGGAGTGCTGATTCGTGGCTCCCGGCGCTTGCTTAGGGCAGATGATGGTGTGGAAGATGTGCTCGAGCATGCTCGGGAGCGTCGCGCTCTCCGCCAAGGATTCCTTCAAAGGGCGGCCGACGCGGTAAGCCTTCTTGGTGAGGAGCTTGCTGATGAAGATGCGCGCCTTGAGGCCGAGGGCCTGTGCCTGGCTACAGAGAGGTGCGAGCTGGAGGGCGCCATCACCCTCGCGCGCCATCAGCGCGACCTTGACGACGCAGAGGCCAAGGCGTCGCTGGTGGCCTCTCAGGAGGCCCGATCTTGGGCCGCTGAGGAGGCCCAGGAAGCCGACCGGCGGCGAAAGGCGGCAGAGGAGCGGGCTCGGGAGCTCCTGGCCTGGTGCCACTCATTGGAGGAGCAGGTGGAGCTGCGTGAGGCAGCCCTCGCGTTGATGAAGGTGGCCTCTAGCGCCTCAGCAGAGCTCCAGAAGCGTGAGGAGGCACTGACGCTGGAAGCCGCCGAACGTACCCGCGAGTACGAGCGCCTGGAGACGAGGGAGCGCTTGGTGACGCAGGCGGAGGATGATGTCGCTGCACAGGAAGCCCGTGTCCTGGAGGAGGTCGGACGTCGGGTGGCGATGGCGCATTTGAACCTCGAGCACGAGTTCGAAGAGAAGCTGGGGTTGATCCGGGCCGAGGCTGAAGGCAGGACTGCTGCCTTGAGGGCCAAGCTGGAGGAGGCGACACGGCGGGCCGACGCTTTCCGGGCTACCCTTGAGGTGGCGCAAGGTGAGTTAACCACCTCCCAGGCCGAGGTGCTCCTTCTTCGCCAGCGGGTGGAGGAGGCTGAGGCCGTCGCGCGCCAGAATGCGGAAGAGATAAGTCAGCGGCGGATCCTAGAGCATGAGCACGGCCCCATGCTCACCACGCTCCGGGAGAGGGCCAATGCAGCCTTGGGCAACATCTGCGAGGCGGCCGTTGGCGAGCCGCATGCAGTCAACTACGCCGGCAATCTTCAGTTCTTCACTGATGTGGTGACGCAGCTGGAGGCGCAGTTGGTCAGGGCTGACAGGTTGGTGGAGGAGAGGAGCCACGCCCTGCTCGGGCGCGCCTTTTCTCGCGTCTTCAGCCATCTGCGGAACATGGATCCCCACTTTGATTTCGACGCCGCCATCGCCCCAGTCCCCCAGGCCGTTCGAGGCGATCTGGCGCACTGGGTGGAAGACAATGTGGATGCTCTTATCAGGGCCTTCTCTTCAGACAACGACGGCGTGATCGTGGCTGCCGATGAGGGCGGCGTGGTGAATGGCCCTGACGCCGCTGGCGGCGATGCAGGCAGCGATGGGGAGTTCAGCGACGCCAGCAACGGCTCGGGTGGTGCTCCTGAGGATGCATTGGGGGATTCATCCGACTGATTGTGCATCGTTCCTGCTTCCTTACCCTGCATGAATAGAACTCAGGTTTTGGCCTGATGGCTGTGAGAGCATTTTGGAGGGGGAGCCCCTTATGTAAAACTTGTGTTCATCGTATCAGTAGACGCTACATTGCCCATGCGCCCGTGCCAAGTGGTTGGCTTAAGCGACGCGCTGGTCGGCTAGTTTTACCTTGGTCCCGTGCTGGCCCTGAGGTAGCCCGTGGGAGGCCGTGGTTTCCTGAGTGTCCCCTGATTGAATCCGTAGGATCTGCAGTAAAACACCCTCCTGAGAGGACGCGGCGGCGACAGTCTGGGCTGCGCACAAGCTAGGCCTGACCCGGCTCGCGAGGGGCTCACGAGGGGAGGCAGCTGAGGCGAAGTGGTAACCAAAACGCGAGAAATTGCTCCAACAAGACTAAGCACCCCTTCCCCGAACACACACAAATCTCAAATTCGAATCCAACTTGAATCCAGCGGGGGAAAGCGACAATCACAGGGAAAAGCAATGAAAGCAGACAAAAGGCCGCGTCCGGCACCTAATCTAGTCTTGGACGTCTTCTCACCAGCGCGGAGCTAAGTGCTGCCACTGGGCGTGGGAGGGAGCCCCAGGGCCTGAGGCCGGCACCCCTGAGACTCCGGGGCGTGTACAACCCCACTCATTATTACATGAGAGTGTCACGGGGCGGCGAGCTTCACAGGCACTGGGCCTTCTTCACAGGTACCGGCCTTGCTTCATATCGCCGGATGAGGGCCCCGCCTTGCGCCACACTCTAGTGCCATCAACGACGACCGGAAACCAGGACGCCGCCGATGGGGTAGAGCGGTCGCCAGTGGTTCCCCCGACGACCACGGGTCCTCCGCCGGGGGTAGGCCCCGAGGCACCTGCCCAGCGGAGGGCCTACCTCCTGAGGACACCTTGCTCCGAACGCTGCGGTGGTGATGTCGGATCCTGGCCCCTCTCCTGCAGCCCCCTGCGCCCTCCTCCAGAGGGGTAGGAGACTGTGGGAGCAGGGCAGCTGCTCGCTATGGCGACCTGCACCTCCTGCGATCCATGGTTAGCGTATGCCTGCTGAAGAATTAGCGGTACCCGATAATCGTTGCCTCCAGCGTGCCCAGTGGGACCGTCCCGGGACTCCTGGAAGGGCTCAGCTTCTGGCGCCTCGTCCCCCCAGCTTGGGCTGAGGAGTGAGCCTTGTTCGCCCTTGTGAGGGTGTCCTTGGCCCATCATGAGAGGCACGTATTCCTCTGGCGCCGTCATCCCGAAGGCCATGCCGTAGTGCTCCGCGTGCCACGCGGTCCTGCCTGACGCGCCTACCGTGGGGTGGCAGCGCGGCTGTCCACTGGGACCGCGGGTCGCGTAGAGTCCTTCTTCTTCACGGACCGGGAGCGGGGGCAGCGCGGGCGCCGGTCCGGTGCTGACAGCCTCGCTGGCATTGGAGTAGCCTTGGAGCCCGTGGGCACGTGCGGAGCCCCTGCGCGGGCCACCCTGGGCTTGAGATGGAAGCCGGGTGCAGAAGGGGTGAGCCCCCGAGGCGGCGAAGCCCAGGAGCTCTGCCACCCGCTCCAGCAGCACGTCGCGGCCGCCCTCCAGCAGTCTGCACTGCAGTAGCTCTCGGGCCACCGTGAGCGCGGCCCTCGAGTTCGCCTGCTCCCGGCGGGTGTACGGTGTCGTGGTCACGGCGTGATTGGAGGCCCTTGCTGCCGACCGCGCCTGCCGCGGTGTGAGAGCTGTCGAAGCCTGTCCGCGCCGCCTGCGGCCCGCAGCACCCTGCGGACCGCGAGGTGCCTGGGTCCCGGGGTCGCCCGAGGAGAGCGGCTCTGCGTGGGCGGGCCACGCCGCCCATGGATCTGGGTTGCCCGCCTGGTCGCCAGACATGGTGATGACGATGCGACGGGGCACATAGCGGTAGAAGGTGGATCCCGGCGCACCCCTACCTGGTGCGCCAAATGTCGGATTTCAGGTTCGGGCAGACCCTTGAGGTTCGAACACTGGGGTGCGCGTGGAGATTTCGCCTCCTACCTACCTGCACCCCTCCGCCGTGCTAAGATCTAAGCTATGGAAAGAACAACACAAGAGACACAGGGTTTATACTGGTTCGGGCCACCGTTGTGGTGTAATACCCTACTCCAGTGTGTGGTGTGGTGGATTGCCTCTTGGGCTGATGATGATGAATGATACAAGGAAGGACAGCCTTACGAGGGTCTGTTCTTGGCTGGGGCGATGAACTGCTGGGAGGAGTTTAGTCACCCTTCTCTCTCTCTCGGATTTCGATCCCCCTTCCTACTATAGTGGCTAGTCCTATTTATAGAGGCCCTGGTCCTCTTCCCAAATATCGAGCGGGAAGGGAGCCAACAATGGCGGGCTAATTTGAAAGGGGACAGCTAGTACCAGCAATCCTGACAAAAGTAGTCTTCGCCTGTACAAAGCTCTGGTGGTGACGCCGTCTTGGGCTCCACGATGACCTCCGTCTTGCAGTCCTCCTGGTCTTGGTCTTGTTGCACCAAAATGGCAACCTTTGCCTGATGCCTCGGTACTCCGCGACTGCGCTTGCCCCCTTTGCACCAAAGGGGAAAGGAGGACACTGTGTGGGCTGGCAGGCGCCTGGCGCCCTTGGTCGTCATGGCTTGCGTCATGGGCACCTCGTGAGGTACCCCGCCTTGATCTCTCCGCCTCCTCGCGAGCCAGCCTGATGAGGCCGTGCCTGAGGAAGCTCCGCGTCGTCCGCCCCGCGAGGCTTGGCCCCTCGCGAGGGTCTTGGGTCTGTGTTGGTGAAGATGGGCCGTGCTGGGCCCCCCTTTGAGCCACGCCGCAGGCCGCAGGCAGGCAAGTCTGGGGACCCCCGTTCCCAGAACGCCGACAGGGCCCACTCGGTAAATACACATCATTATAAGCCTTGCAAGCATTGTAACTAATGAGTTAGTTGCGGGATGATGTATTACAGAACGAGTAAAGAGACTTGCCGGTAACAAGATTGAATTAGGTATTGAGATACCGACGATCGAATCTCAAGCAAGTAACATACCGATGACAAAGGGAACAACGTATGTTGTTATGCGGTTCGACCGATGACAAAGGGAACAACGTATGTTGTTATGCGGTTCGACCGATAAAGATCTTTGTAGAATATGTAGGAGCCAATATGGGCATCCAGGTTCCGCTATTGGTTATTGACCAGAGAAGTGTCTCGGTCATGTCTACATAGTTCTCTAGCCCGTAGGGTTCGCACGCTTAACGTTCGTTGACGATATAGTATTTATGCGTTATGTATGTTGGTAACCGAATGTTGTTCGGAGTTCTGGATAAGATCACGGACATGACGAGGAACTCTGGAATGGTCCGGAGATAAAGTTTGATATATGGGATAATAGTCTTTGGTCTCCAGAAGGGTTCCGGAATTCACCGGAAGGGGTTCCGGATGTTTCCCGAAATGTTTGGGTACGAGAACACTTTATTTGGGCCAAAGGGGAAAGCCCACAAGGTTTTGGGAAACCGCAAAAGGAATTTTTGCAGAGTCTAGGGCCCAGATGCCAGGGTTCCTGGCGTCTGGCCCTAGAGTCCGAGAAGGACTCTTGCCTTTTGGGTGGAACCTACTTTGCGGAGGCTTTTACTCCAAGTTTCGACCCCAAGGCTCAACATATAAATAGAGGGGTAGGGCTAGCACCCAAGACACATCAAGAAACACCAAGCTGTGTGCCGGCAACCCCTTCCCCTCTAGTTTATCCTCCGTCATAGTATTCGTAGTGCTTAGGCAAAGCCCTACGGAGATTGTTCTTCACCAACACCGTCACCACGCCGTCGTGCTGCCGGAACTCATCTACTACGGAGACCAAGAAGAAGGCTGAGGTAACCCGAAAGAGTTCCCTGCGCCAGGTGGTATCAGACTCATCGTCTGATAACTCCAAGATGCACTCCTCCCATGAAAACGAGGAGGTGGAAGATGAAGACTCTCCCCCTGCAGCCAGGGGAGACAAGAAAAGGAAGGCCGCCCCAACCGGGGAGGCCGAAGGGTCCAAGAAGGGAAGGACTCTCCTTTCGGACTGTTCTAGCACCGCCGCCGATGGCGAAGACGAGTGGTTACTCAGGGCCAAGCCCCTGGAGAAGTCGTAAGTATTCGAATACTAGAGTAACTCATAGCATACTTTTATGGCACTGCTTCTCCTAACGTCGAATATGATCATGCAGTCCACCCGAGCCCGTATCGCCGTGTCCTCGCCGGACGGTTCCTTGGACTCGTCGGATATGGATAGCGATCCACTTCCATCCGCCTCCTCTCCTCGCCCTACAGGCAATGCCGAGGTATTGTCTCAAGGGGCACCGAGCCGGGGGGAGACAGTCCCGGAGGCGCCTCAAGGCGACCTTCCAGACTCCAGGAGCAAAGGGAGCAAGGCTCCCAGGGGCTCCAAGTTCGGCGCTCAGCCGAACACCGCGCTGGAATCTTCAGCGGTTCCGGACTCGGGCAGGCGGCCCCCTTCCAAGAGGGGAAAGCCATCCGTGCCGGTGACCTATGTCCATCCAGAGGCACCGGACAACCTGCTGGGAGCGCTTCGCGGTGCTTCCATCGATGAAGAGCACCACACTATTATGAGTGCGATGATCGAGAAGGTTCAGTCCGCCAAGAGTGGACGGACTGAAGCCTGTGCCAGCCTTCTAATAGGCTTTGAGGTAAGTATTTAAAATATAGGAAAAAATATTACCTCATAGACAGTAGCCCCTGATGCTCTGTTTGGTGTTCACAAAGAAAAGCCAAATAGAGGATCAAACAATATCCGCAGGAGTCTAAATAAGTATGTCTGTATGCGTATGCAGGCTTCGCTGCTGGCCTCTGCCGCACTGACTGCGGAGGTCGCCGCTCTGAAGCAGAACTTCGAGCGGTCCGAGAAAGAGCTCGGCCTCGCTAAGAGGTAGCTCGAGGAGAACAAAGGTAAGTAATACCTTGTCTATATATATATAAATGGTTGCAAAATGATAGGATCATCATGGATGTGCCAGGGGCCACGACCGAAGTGGTGACCCTGAAGCAAGCGCTGTCCGAGGCTGAAAACAAAGCGGCCAAGGAGCACACCGAGCGGGAGAAACAGGAGGCACGGGTGGGTGAGGTGCAGCAAGAGCTCCGGGCTCTCGTGAAGAAGCACGAGACTTTGGAGCTTGACTCGAAGACGCAAGAGTCCGAGCTTGCCGCGGCCCTCAAGAGCACAAGGCGTGCCAAGGCTGAGGCCCAAAAGGCCCTCCAGGAAATTGAGGCAATGAAGAAGATCGCGGCGGGTAAGGCATTCATTATGCAAAGAAAGCATCTGAAAGTAAATTACTTGTTACTTACCCGAGTCTGGAGCTCTCCAGGAGCATTCGCAGATTTGCCTTGCAGCATGTCATATGCCGAACAATACTACCAGGCCGAGGAGGGAAGCTCGATGGAGAAGTTGTTCTGGTCTCAGTATACTAGGACCGTACACCCGATGCATGTGAGCGACCAGCTGAAGCAACTGGTCGAGCTGCACAAGGCGGCGGAACAGGCCATGAGGGGCCTTATAGTCCGGATGTGGCCTGGCGACTCCCTTCCCAACAGCTACTTCAGCCCGGTGAGGCGGCTTGTGGATGCCTGCCCACGGCTGGAAGTCATAAAGCGATCCGTCTGCATCGAAGGTGCACGCCGGGCTTTTGCCCATGCGAAGGTGCACTGGGCCAAGATGGACGCCGAGAAGCTGGTGAAGGAGGGGCCGCCGCAGGGCAAGGAGCATTGCCACCCTGAGATGTATTATGAGGGTGTCCTGAAGGGTGCCCGTCTTGTGGCGGACGAATGTGCGAAGGATGTAATTTTTGAGTAAACTTGCTCGTGTGATCCTGTATTATGAAAACTTGTTCATGTGCGCTATGCAACGCTTGTTTGAATTTAAAATATTACCTTCTGTGTGGCCGTTTTATCAAATCTGAGAGATGGCCAGTCGTCGGCTTCTGCCCCCATGCCACGAGCGCTGGGGTGTTCGGGATAAATTTGAGCACTCTTTTTCCCATTGTTGGGTCCTTCGACGGAGGTGCTCAGCACAACGAACAAGACAATCGGACTATAATGCGTTATCACTCTCACTTAGCCATACAATTCTATAATTTTAAATTTTGACGAAGCCCCTAGTATTCGGAAGGCCGAATTCAGGGCGCTATACACGCCTAAGCCGGGCAAAGCCGACTCGTCGCCCTAAGCGGCATAAGTCTTTAGGGACTCGAGACCTCTTGAACAGCGACCAGCTCTCGCCTTATCATGACAGTCAGTTTTAGCTTTCTCTACTGAGGTGCTTAGCCCAGCTGAACCGGGGCACAATCGCAGTAGTTCTCCGAGTGCTACCTTAGCCGATATAGCGGAACATAAGGTACCAAAACATGGGAGCCGGGCAAACCCAACTATTGACCCAAGACATGATTCAGAGCCGATGCATATAATGCTATAAGTTCAGGGTGCCGCACTGTCAAAAGTGTTTGGACTTCTCACGGCGTATTGGCCGTACCAGAGTGTATGGGTGCTGAATGTCATGAATGAACATATATATAAAAAAGAATAGAGAATGCTGTAATAGACTAGTGCTATTCATTGTTTATTCAAAAAAGGCACGTCGAAGCAGAATGATACAATTAGTATGATAAGAAAAAAAGTAGGACTATTTGACATGTCCCTTCCAATGGCAAGATGAGGAATGGTATTTAAAGCATGTATTTCACTCGTTATCAGAGACCACCTGGGAGTTCCATGGTGCGATGTAGCTTTCTGCCTCCTTGGTTGTTGCATCGTGTGTCCGGCAATCATACTGTCGGACGGGGTTTCCAAAGATTGAAGTCCTAAAAGAGAGAAAAAGCGGGAAGCCCCTAGTGCGGTTGAGCCGCGTCTTGGGGCGTGCCGTAGTCGTGTCCCCTCCCCACCTTTGCCCATGGTATTTGTGGGAAATATGCCCTAGAGGCAATAATAAATTAGTTATTATTATATTTCCTTGTTCATGATAATCATTTATTATCCATGCTAGAATTGTATTGATAGGAAACTCAGATACATGTGTGGATACATAGACAACACCATGTCCCTAGTAAGCCTCTAGTTGACTAGCTCGTTGATCAATAGATGGTTACGGTTTCCTGACCATGGACATTGGATGTCGTTGATAACGGGATCACATCATTAGGAGAATGATGTGATGGACAAGACCCAATCCTAAGCCTAGCACAAGATCGTGTAGTTCGTATGCTAAAGCTTTTCTAATGTCAAGTATCATTTCCTTAGACCATGAGATTGTGCAACTCCCGGATACCGTAGGAATGCTTTGGGTGTACCAAACGTCACAACTTAACTGGGTGGCTATAAAGGTGCACTGCGGGTATCTCCGAAAGTGTCTGTTGGGTTGGCACGAATCGAGACTGGGATTTGTCACTCCGTGTAACGGAGAGGTATCTCTGGGCCCACTCGGTAGGACATCATCATAATGTGCACAATGTGACCAAGGAGTTGATCACGGGATGATGTGTTACGGAACAAGTAAAGAGACTTGCCGGTAACAAGATTGAACAAGGTATCGGGATACCGATGATCGAATCTCGGGCAAGTGCTATACCGGTAGACAAAGGGAATTGTATATGGGATTGACTGAATCCTTGACATCGTGGTTCATCCGATGAGATCATCGTGGAGCATGTGGGAGCCAACATGGGTATCCAGATCCCACTGTTGGTTATTGACCGGAGAGTTGTCTCGGCCATGTCTGCATGACTCCCGAGCCCGTAGGGTCTACACACATAAGGTTCGATGACGCTAGGGTTATAGGGCAAGTATGTACGCGGTTACTGAATGTTGTTCGGAGTCCCGGATGAGATCCCGGATGTTACGAGGAGTTCCGGAATGGTCCGGAGGTAAAGATTTATATATGGGAAGTCCCATTTTGGTCACCGGAAAAGTTTCGGGTGCTATCGTTAACGTACCAGGACCACCGGGAGGGTCCCGGGGGTCCACCAGGTGGGGCGACCAGCCCAAGAAGGTTGCGTGGGCCAAGTGTGGGAGGGGACCAGCCCCAGGTAGGCTGGTGCGCCCCCCACCAAGGCCCAAGGCGCGTGGAGAGTGGGAGGGGGCAAACCCTAGGTCCAGATGGGCCGTAAGGCCCACCCTAGGGCGCCCCCCTCTCTCCCCCCTTGGCCGCAACCCTAGATGGGTTTTGGGGCTGCCGCCACCCCTAGGGAGGTAACCCTAGATGGGGGCACAGCCCCTCCCCTTCCCCTATATATACTTAAGGTATTGGGGGCTGCCCAATATATGATTTGATCTCTCTCTTGGCGCAGCCCTACCTCTCTCCCTCCTCGTCTCTCGTAGTGCTTGGCGAAGCCCTGCTGGAGTCCCGCGCTCCTCCACCACCACCACGCCGTCGTGCTGCTGCTGGACGTAGTCTTCCGCAACCTCTCCCTCTCTCCTTGCTGGATCAAGGCGTGGGAGACGTCACCGGGCTGTACGTGTGTTGAATGCGGAGGCGCCGTTGTTCGGCGCTTAGATCGGAATCGACCGCGATCTGAATCGCTGCGTGTATGACTCCACCAACCACGTTCTTGTAACGCTTCCGCATTGCGATCCTCAAGGGTATGAAGATGCACTCCTCTCTCTCGTTGCGAGTCTCTCCATAGATTGATCTTGGTGACACGTAGGAAATTTTTTGAATTTCTGCTACGATCCCCAATAGTGGTATCGAAGCTAGGTCTATGCGTAGTTTCTATGCACGAGTAGAACACAAGTTTTTGTGGGTGTCGATTTTGTCAATTTACTTGCCGTTACTAATCTTATATTGATTCGGCGGCATCGTGGGATGAAGCGACCCGGACCGACCTTACACGTACGCTTACGTGAGACTGGTTCCACCGACTAACATGCACTAGTTGCATAAGGTGGCTGGCGGGTGTCTGTCTCTCCCACTTTAGTCGGATCAGATTCGATGAAAAGGGATGTATGAGATTGATCATGTTCTTGTAATAGGAATCACGACTTGCATGTCGATGAGTATGACAACCAGAAGGAGCCATAGGAGTTGTCTTAATTTATTTATGACCTGCGTGTCAATGAAAACGCCATGTAATTATTTTACTTTATTGCTAACTGTTAGCCATAGTAGTAGAAGTAATAGTTGGCGAGGCAACTTCATGAAGACACGATGATGGAGATCATCATGATGGAGGTCATGGTGTCATGCCGGTGACGATGATGATCATGGCGCCCCGAAGATGGAGATCTTAAGGAGCAAAATGATATTGGCCATATCATGTCACTATTTGATTTCATGTGATGTTTATCATGTTTTACATCTTATTTTCTTAGAACGATGGTAGCTTAAGTAAGATGATCCCTCGCAATAATTTCAAGAAAGTGTTCCCCCTAACTGTGCACCATTGCGAAGGTTCGTTGTTTCGAAGCACCACGTGATGATCGGGTGTGATAGATTCTAACGTTCGAATACAACGGGTGTAAGCCAGATTTAGACACGCAATACACTTAGGTTGACTTGACGAGCCTAGCATGTACATACATGGCCTCTGAACACGGAAGACCAAAAGGTCGAACATGAGTCGTATAGAAGATATGATCAGCATGAAGATGTTCACCGATGATGACTAGTCCGTCTCACATGATGATCGGACACGGCCTAGTTGACTCGGATCATGTATCACTTAGATGACTAGAGGGATGTCTATCTAAGTGGGAGTTCATTAAATAATTTGATTAGATGAACTTAATTATCATGAACATAGTCAAAAGGTCTTTGCAAATTATGTCGTAGATTGCGCTATAGTTCTAGTGTTTTAGATATGTTTCTAGAGAAAATTTAGTTGAGGGTTGACAGTAGCAACTATGCGGACTGGATCCGTAAACTGAGGATTGTCCTCATTGCTGCACAGAAGGATTATGTCCTTAATGCACCGCTCTGTGAGCTAAACCTCGAGCGTCGGTTGTGGATGTTGCAAACATCTGACATACATGTTTTGATGACTACATGATAGTTCAGTGCGTAATGCTAAATGGTTTAGAATTGAGGCACCAAAGACGTTTTTGAAACATCGCAGAGCATATGAGATGTTCCAAGGACTAAAATTGGGATTTCAGGCTAGTGCCCACGTCAAGAGGTATGAGACCTCTGACAAGTTTCTTAAGCCTGCAAACTAAGGGAGAAAAGCTCAATCGTTGAGCATGTGCTCAGATTGTCCGAGTACTTAATCGCTTGAATCGAGTGGGAGTTAATCTTCCAGATGAGATAGTGATGATTCTCCATAGTCACTGCCACCAAGCTATTGGAGCTTCGTGATGAACTATAACATATCAGGGATATACATGATGATCCTTGAGCAACTCGCGATGTTTGACACCGCGAAAGTAGAAATCAAGTAGGAGCATCAATTGTTGATGGTTAAACCACTAGTTTCAAGACGGGTAAAGGAAAGAAGGGATACTTCATAAGACCGCAAATCAGTTGCTCCTCTAGTGAAGAAACTCAAGGTTGAACCAAACCCAAGACTAAGTGCTTCTGTAACGAGGGGAACGGTCACTGAAGCAGGACTACCCTAGATACTTGGTAGATGAGAAGGCTGGCAAGGTCGGCAGAAGTATTTTGGAAATACGTTATATTAATGTGTACTTTACTAGTACTCCTAGTAGCACCAGGGTATTAAAATACCGGTTCAGTTGCTAAGTGTTAGTAACTCGAAATAAAAGGCTACGGAATA
The DNA here is from genome assembly GCF_018294505.1 of Triticum aestivum. Taxonomy (NCBI): domain Eukaryota; kingdom Viridiplantae; phylum Streptophyta; class Magnoliopsida; order Poales; family Poaceae; genus Triticum; species Triticum aestivum. The sequence goes on along the minus strand of NC_057806.1, from coordinate 618,042,639 downwards.
AATGGAGACTAGCTGAAGGTGAGATGACGATATGTGTTGGAAGCGTTTCCAAGGTTGATGTGATCAAGCATCGCACGCTTCGTCTACCATCGGGATTGGTGTTAACCCTAAATAATTGTTATTTGGTGTTTGCATTGAGCATAGACATGATTAGATTATGTTTATCGCAATATGGTTATTCATTTAAGGAGAATAATGGTTACTCGGTTTATTTGAATAATACCTTCAATGGTCTTGCACCTAAAATGAATGGTTTATTGAATCCCGATCGTAGTGATACACATGTTCATGCCAAAAGATATAAGATAGTAATGATAGTACCACATACTTGTGGCACTGCAATTTGAGTCATAATGGTATAAAAACGCATGAAGAAGCTCCATGTTGATGGATCGTTTGGACTCACTTGATTTTGAATCACTTGAGACATGCAAATCATACCACATGGGCAAGATGACCGAAAGGCCTCGTTTTTCAGTAAGATGGAACAAGAAAGCGACTTGTTGGAAGTATTACATTTTGATGTGTGCAGTCCAATGAGTGCTGAGGCATGCAGTGGATATCGTTATGTTCTTGCTTCACAGATGATTTGAGTAGATGCTGAGTATATTTACTTGATGAAACACAAGTCTGAATTATTGAAAGGTTCAAGTAATTGCAGAGTGAAGTTGAAGATCGTCGTGACAAGATGATAAAATGTCTATGATATGATCATAGAGATGAATATCGGAGTTACGAGTTTGGCACACAATTAAGAGATTGTGGAAATTGTTTCACAACTAATACCGCCTGGAACACCATAGTGTGATGGTGTGTCCGAACATCATAACTGCACCCTATTGGATATGGTGCATACCATGATGTCTCTTATCGAATTATCACTATCGTTTATGGGTTAGGCATTAGAGACAACCGCATTCACTTTAAATAGGGAACCACACAATTCCGTTGAGACGACACCGTATGAACTACAGGTTTGGAGAAACCTAAGCTGTCGTTTCTTAAAAGTTTGGGGCTGCAATGCTTATGTGAAAAAGTTTCAGGATGATAAGCTCGAACCCAAAGCGGATAAATGCATCTTAATAGAATACCCAAAAATAGTTGGGTATACCTCCTATTTCAGATCCGGAAGCAAAAGTGATTGTTTCTAGAAACGGGTCCTTTCTCGAGGAAAAGTTTCTCTCGAAAGAATTGAGTGGGAGGATGGTGGAGACTTGATAAGGTTACTGAATCGTCACTTAAACTAGTGTGTAGCAGGGCACATGAAGTTATTCCTGTGGCACCTACACCAATTGAAGTGGAAGCTTATGATAGTGATCATGAAACTTCGAATCAAGTCACTACCAAACCTCATAGGTCGACAAGGATGTGTACTACTTCAAAGTAGAACGTAATCCTGTCTTGGAAGTCATGTTGCTAGACAACAATGAACCTACGAACTATGGAGAAGCGATGGCGGGCCCGGATTCCGACGAATGGCTCGAGGCCATAAAATCCGAGAGAGGATCCATGTATAAAACAAAGTATAGACTTTGAAAGAACTACTTGATGGTCGTAAGGATGTTTGGTGCTGATGGATTTTAGAAGGAAGACATACAATGATGGTAAGTGTCACCATTAAGAAAGCTCGACTTGTCGTTAAGATGTTTCCCGACAAGTCCAAGGAGTTGACTACGATGAGACTTTCTCACTTGTAGCGATGCTAAGAGTCTGTTGGAATTATGTTAGCAGTTACTGCATTATTTATGAAATCTTGCAGATAGGATGTCAAAATATTGTTTCCTCGACGTTTTTCTTGAGGAAAGGTTGTATGTGATACAACCAGAAGGTTTTGTCAATCCTGAAAGATGCTAACAAGTATGCAAAGCTCCAGCAATCCTTCTAAGGACTGGAGTAAGCATCTCGGAATTGGAATATACGCTTTGATGAGATGATCAAAGATTTTGGGTTTATACAAAGTTTATGAGGAACTTGTATTTCCAAAGAAGTGAGTGGGAGCACTATAGAATTTTTTATGAGTATATGTTGTTAACATATTGTTGATCAGAAATGATGTAGAATTTCTGGAAAGCATACAAGGTTATTTGAAAAGTGTTTTTCAATGGAAAACTTGGATTAAGCTACTTGAACATTGAGCATCAAGATCTATAAGGATAGATAAAAAACGCTTAATAGTACTTTCAAATGAATACATACCGAGACAAGATTTTGAAGGAGTTCAAAATAGATCAGCAAAGAAAGAGTTCTTGGCTGTGTTACAAGGTGTGAGTATTGAGTAAGACTCAAGACCTGACCATGGAAGAAGAGAGAGAAAGGACGAAGGTCGTCCCCTATGCTTTAGACGTAGGCTCTATAGTATGCTATGCTGTGTACCGCACCTGAAGTGTGCCTTGCCATGAGTCAGTCAAGGGGTACAAGAGTGATCCAGGAATGGATCACATGACAACAGTCGAACTTATCCTTAGTAACTAGTGGACTAAGGAATTTTCTCGATTATGGAGGTGGTAAAAGAGTTTGTCGTAAAGGGTTACATCGACGCAAACTTTGACACTAATCCGGATGACTCTGAGGAGTAAACAAGATTCGTATAGTAGAGCAGTTATTTGGAATAGCTCCAAGTAGTGCGTGGTAGACGCATCTACAAGATGACATAGAGATTTGTAAAGCACACATGGATCTGAAAGGTTCAGACCCATTGACTGATAAACCTCTCTCACAAGCAAGATATGAACACACCCCATGGGTGTTGGACTCAATACAATCACATAGTGATGTGAACTGGATTATTGACTCTAGTGCAAGTGGGAGACTATTGGAAATATGCCCTAGAGGCAATAATAAATTAGTTATTATTATATTTCCTTGTTCATGATAATCATTTATTATCCATGCTAGAATTGTATTGATAGGAAACTCAGATACATGTGTGTATACATAGACAACACCATGTCCCTAGTAAGCCTCTAGTTGACTAGCTCGTTGATCAATAGATGGTTACGGTTTCCTGACCATGGACATTGGATGTCGTTGATAACAGGATCACATCATTAGGAGAATGATGTGATGGACAAGACCCAATCCTAAGCCTAGCACAAGATCATGTAGTTCGTATGCTAAAGCTTTTCTAATGTCAAGTATCATTTCCTTAGACCATGAGATTATGTAACTCCCGGATACCGTAGGAATGCTTTGGGTGTACCAAACGTCACAACGTAACTGGGTGGCTATAAAGGTGCACTGCGGGTATCTCCGAAAGTGTCTGTTGGGTTGGCACGAATCGAGACTGGGATTTGTCACTCCGTGTAACGGAGAGGTATCTCTGGGCCCACTCGGCAGGACATCATCATAATGTGCACAATGTGACCAAGGAGTTGATCACGGGATGATGTGTTACAGAACAAGTAAAGAGACTTGCCGGTAACAAGATTGAACAAGGTATCAGGATACCGACGATCGAATCTCGAGCAAGTGCTATACCGGTAGACAAAGGGAATTGTATATGGGATTGACTGAATCCTTGACATCGTGGTTCATCCGATGAGATCAACGTGGAGCATGTGGGAGCCAACATGGGTATCCAGATCCCACTGTTGGTTATTGACCGGAGAGTTGTCTCGGCCATGTCTGCATGACTCCCGAGCCCGTAGGATCTACACACTTAAGGTTCGATGATGCTAGGGTTATAGGGAAAGTATGTACACGGTTACCGAATGTTGTTCGGAGTCCCGGATGAGATCTCGGACGTCACGAGGAGTTCCGTAATGGTCCGGAGTTAAATATTTATATATGGGAAGTCCCGTTTTGGTCACCGGAAAAGTTTCAGGTGCTATCGGTAACGTACCGGGACCACGGGGAGGGTCCCGGGGGTCCACCAGGTGGGGCCACCATCCCCAGAAGGTTGTGTGGGCCAAGTGTGGGAGGGGACCAGCCCCAGGTAGGCTGGTGCGCCCCCCTACCAAGGCCCAAGGCACGTGGAGAGTGGGAGGGGGCAAACCCTAGGTCCAGATGGGCCTTAAGGCCCACCCTAGGGCGCCCCCTCTCTTCCCCCCCTTGGCCGCAACCCTAGATGGGTTTTGGGGCTGCCGCCACCCCTAGGGAGGGAATCCTAGATGCGGGCGCAGCCCCTCCACTTCCCCTATATATACTTGAGGTATTGGGGGCTGCCCAACATATGATTTGATCTCTCTCTTGGCGCAGCCCTACCTCTCTCCCTCCTCATCTCTCGTAGTGCTTGGCGAAGCCCTGCTAGAGTCCCGCACTCCTCCACCACCACCACGCCGTCGTGCTGCTGCTGGACGTAGTCTTCCCCAACCTCTCCCTCTCTCCTTGCTGGATCAAGGCGTGGGAGACGTCACCGGGCTGTACGTATGTTGAACACGGAGGCGCCGTTGTTCGCGCTTAGATCGGAATCGACCGCGATCTGAATCGCTGCGTGTACGACTCCACCAACCGCGTTCTTGTAACGCTTCCGCATTGCGATCCTCAAGGGTATGAAGATGCACTCCTCTCTCTCGTTGCTAGTCTCTCCATAGATTGATCTTGGTGACACATAGGAATTTTTTTGAATTTCTGCTATGATCCCCAACAGTATTTTCAATGCATAATTATGTACGCGTGGCACGGATTTCGCTGTTTGGCTGGGACTGGGGTGGGGGCCGCATTGCTATGTGAGCTCGGAACATGTCAGGCGGTCTTTTTGCCGATTACTCTGGGCGCGCTTGAAGGTGTCCGGGTCCTTAATCGCCGAACTGGTGGATTGCCTTAAGAGGTTGCTTTGCGCTTCTACTGCGAGGGCCGTAGTGTCCTCCTCCGTGCGAAGAGAGCGCTCTGTGTTTCCATTGACTGTGATGACCCCCCGAGGTCCTGGCATCTTGAGCTTGAGATATGCATAGTGCGGTACCGCGTTGAATCTCACAAATGCCGTTCGCCCGAGCAGTGCATGATAGCCACTGCGGAGCGGGACTATATCGAAGATTAACTCGTCACTTCGGAAGTTATCCGGGGATCCGAAGACCACTTCTAGTGTGACTAAGCCTATACAATGGGCCTCTACACCTGGTATGACGCCTTTGAAGGTCGTTTCTGTGGGTTTGATCCTTGAGGGGTCTATACCCATTTTGCGCATTGTGTCCTGATAAAGCAGGTTCAGGCTGCTGCCGCCGTCCATAAGGACTCGAGTGAGGTGAAATCCGTCGATGATTGGGTCTAGGACCAGTGCGGCGAATCCGCCATGATGTATACTAGTGGGTTGGTCCCTGCGATCGAAGGTGATCGGACAGGAGGACCATGGGTTGAACTTTGGGGCGACTGGCTCCAACACGTATACATCCCTTAACGCACGCTTACGCTCCCTCTTGGGGATGTGGGTTGCGTATATCATGTTCACCGTCCGCACTTGTGGGGGGAACCTCTTCTATCCTCCGGTGTTCGGCTGCCAAGGCTCTACCTCGTCATCGCTATGTAGCCCTTATCTTTGTTTTCGGCATTTAACTTGCCGGCCTGCTTGAACACCCAACATTCCCTGTTGGTGTGGTTGGCTGGCGTGTCGGGGGTGCCATGTATTTGGCACGAGCGATCGAGATACGGTCCAAACTGGACGGGCCCAGAGTTCTTCTTTTGAATGGCTTTTTTCCGCTGACCGGGTTTAGAGCCTCTGAATCCGGCATTGACTGTCGTATCCTCGGTATTGTCGCTATTGACGCGCCGCTTATGTTTGTTGCGACGTGACCTGCCATTGCTATCCTTGGTATCTGAAGTACCGTGGTTCTTTGATATGTTATTGCTGCGAGCCAGCCAGCTATCTTCTCCCGCGCAAAAGCGGGTCATGAGTGTCGTGAGGGCTGCCATAGATTTCGGCTTTTCCTGGCCAAGGTGCCGGGCGAGCCACTCGTCGCGGATGTTGTGCTTGAAAGCTGCTAGGGCCTCTGCATCTGGACAGTCGATGATTTAATTTTTCTTTGTTAGGAACCGTGTCCAGAATTGCCTGGCCGATTCCTCTGGCTGCTGAATTATGTGGCTCAAGTCATCGGCATCTGGTGGTCGCACATAAGTGCCTTGGAAGTTGTCGAGGAATGCGGCTTCCAGATCTTCCCAACAGCCAATGGATTTTGCTGGCAGGCTGTTGAGCCAATGCCGAGCTGGTCCTTTTAGCTTGAGTGGGAGGTATTTGATGGCGTGTAGATCGTCACCGTGGGCCATGTGGATGTGCAGGAGGAAGTCCTCGATCCATACCGCAGGATCTGTTGTGCCGTCGTATGATTCGATATTTACGGGTTTGAAACCCTCTGGGATTTGGTGATCCATTACTTCCTCTGTGAAGCATATGGGGTGTGTGGCGCCTCTGTAGTGGGCTATGTCGCGACGCAGCTCAAATGATTCTTGTCCGCTGTGTTCGGCCCGGCCGGATTTACTTTTACTGTATCCGGCGTGACGGTTATCATCTCGCGTAGTGGCGTGCCCTTGTGATCCGTAGATCGATCTTACATGTTTTTCTTTGTCCTCCAATACGTCTCGCGAGTCTAGCGTGTTTCCCCGTGCCTTGTCATTTGTATTTGCGTGGCGTCGGGGTGCGGGCTGAGTTTTTGGCTGAAATACCTCTCTGTCGCGGCCACGAGGTGGCCGATCAGCCGCGTCATATGCTAGAGATGTTGGTTTTAATGCTTCCTCCTCTAGTCGGGGTAGCAACCTGTGCTTTGGGTAACTCTTGGAGGGGCGTTCGAGTTCATATTCCTCAGCCGCAAGGACTTCAGTCCATCTGTCAGCTAGCAAATCTTGATCAGCTTGAAGCTGCTACTGCTTTTTCTTAAGGCTATTTGCCATGGCTATAAGCCAGCACTTGAAGCGCTCTTGCTCGGTGGGATCCTCCGGCATGCCAAATTCGTCGCCGTTGAGGCTTGCCTCATCTTCGGAGGGAGGCATGTAATTATCATCCTCCGCCTCTCCATCTGCCGCTCTCTCGGGAGGGCTAGCTTCTCTATCCTCCTGCTCTAAATCTTGCTGGAGGGGATTGTTGTCGTCTTCGGCACTGTCCGTAGTGTTATTATCTCCTGTGCCGGTGTCACCGCTTTTGCTTTGGCGAGACTTGGAGCGGCGCCACTGACGTCGGCGCTTGGGTTGCTTCTTGGAGGGATCATCCTCCGCCGTCCCGTCGCCATTGCCTTCTTTGGGTGTCCACGATGTATATATCATATGATGAGGTGGCTGTCCGGTGTCCTGTGGGCAGTGGTTCCTCTTCATCTCCCGCATCGTCGTCCATACCGTCGATGTCTTTGGAGTCGAAGTCGAGCATGTTGGTCAAATTGTCGATAGTGGCTACTAAGTGGGTGGTGGGTGGGCGGCGAATTTCTTCATCATCCGCATTCCAATCCTGCCGAACATAGTCCGACCATGACTCACCTGACAGGAAGAGAGACCTTAATGAGTTCAGTATGTCGCCGAAGAGCGAGTGCTGAAAGATATCCGCGGAGGTGAACTCCATGATCGGCGCCCAGTCGGGTTTGATAGGCACGGGCGCAGGCGGTTCGGAGTCCGTGGTCGGGAAAGAATCCGACAATTTGGTGTCACGGCTCCTGTCGGTGTCAAAACCGGCGGATCTCGGGTAGGGGCTCCGGAACTGTGCTCTAAGGCGGATGGTAACAGGAGGCAGGGGACACGATGTTTTACCCAGGTTCGGGCCCCCTTGATGGAGGTAAAAGCCTACGTCCTACTTGATTATTCTTGATAATATGAGTAGTACAAGAGTTGATCTACCACGAGATCGGAGAGGCTAAACCCTAGAAGCTAGCCTATGGTATGATTCTATGTTGTCCTACGGACTAAAACCCTCCGGTTTATATAGACACCGGAGGAGGCTAGGGTTACACAAGGTCGGTTACAAAGTAGGAGATATACATATTCGTATTGCCTAGCTTGCCTTCCACGCCAAGTAGAGTCCCATCCGGACACGGGACGAAGTCTTCAATCTTGTTTCTTCATAGTCCAACAATTCGGCCAAAGGATATAGTCTGGCTATTAGGAGACTCCCCTTATCCAAGACTCCCTCAGTAGCCCCTGAACCAGGCTTCAATGACGATGAGTCCGGCGTGCAGTGTTGTCTTCGGCATTGCAAGGCGGGTTCCTCCCCCGAATATACCACGGAAGAATTTGAATACAAGGATAGTGTCCGACCCTGCAAAATAAGTTCCACATACCACCGTAGAGAGAATAATATTACCACAAATCTAATCTACTAACACATTTTGGCAGCATGACATCACGCCACGGCCCGGTAATTATTCGAACCGTTTTTCCTTAACCAGCCCCGCACATAACGCGAGGCGGTTTCTTGACACGTCTTGTCAAAGCAGAGATCCTGTTCCCCTTATTACGGGATTCTCATTAATACGGACATGGGTAACCCAACCGTGCCTAGGACTCCTAGATTTTAGGCAAGTCCCAAACGGCCACGAGGAGGACGCTTGATATTCACCCTATTTATAAAGGGACAAGGCTTTTACTTTTTTCCCTCCCATGCTCAATCGAATCCTTCCGCTGCCTTGAGTTCTAACACCCAAAGCCCAGGTCAGGTGCTTCAGACCTTCAATCATGTCCGGATCCAGCCTTCAAGGCCGGTGGATGCCCTCCTCCGTCACGGAGGAGGATATCAAGAAGTTGAGGGAGGCCACACACCTGACCGCCGAAATTTCGCATAGGCTGCCCACCCGAGCGCAGGTCATCCCTACTCCCGAACCCAACGAGAGCATTGTGTTCGTCTCCCACTTCCTCCGAGGACTTGGCCTCGCTCTGGATCCCTTTGTTAGGGGTCTTATGTTCTATTACGGGCTGGATTTTCATGATCTGGCCCCAGACTCCCTTCTTCACATCTCGTCATTTATTGTCGTCTGTGAGGCCTTCCTCCGCATTACCCATCACTTCGGCTTGTGGCTCAAGACCTTCGATGTGAAGCGAAGATGGTTGAGGGACAGTACGCAGCGTGCGGAGGTGCTTTAATATGAAAAATTGCTGACGCTCCATGGCTAAAGGGTTCCTTTCCAGAGGTGTCCAGATTATGGCAACGGGAGTGGTTCTACGTCACAGCTCCCCGAAGTGCCAAGTGGGTAGCCGCCCCCACCTTTCGCTCGGGCCCTCCACCACAACTAATGTCATGGATCAGCAGGGGCTGAGCTGGGGTCCAGCCAAGGACGTGCCCATACTACTGAGGCGCGTTTGAGATCTCTTCGAGGGAGATTTCAGTCTGGTTATGGTAATGCAAGTCATGCTGGTTTGTCGAGTCCAGCCTTGCAAACGCTGGCCCCTTCGCATGTGGGCATTCAACCCGGAAGGACCGCGCACTATTCAGAATTTCCTCGGCCTGACGCACGAGGAGATGTACAAATCGTTCTTCGGACCTCAAATAGAGTGTCCGGACACTACCGAGGACGTGGGCCTGAGCAGCAACCGCACCGCGGCCCAATTAAGTAATCCCATGGCTGAACACACTGTCCTTTTTATTTATCATGACATCATTCTGAAGAATTGCTCTTTGACCAGGACTGGATAACAAAGGCGAAGATGATCCGGTGTACGGCCCCCCTTCCTGAAGGCTTGGACAATCTGGTGCTGGAAAAAATGCTCGAGCCAGCACCTTGCCTGGTGCCCTCAAAGGAAGATGAAGGGGGAATAAAGAGGGCGAAAGCGGGCCTCCACCGCTACCTATTCCAACCGAGGGAATGAGCGCCTCCGTGAGGGAGGATAACCCAGGGGAAGAATCTGACATTCTCTGGCCCTAGAGAAGGAAGAGGACTACCTCTGTAGATCCGGAAACCAAGGTTTCCAAACGGGAGAAGAAATCTCCACCAGAGGGTCCTGCCTCGAAGGGTGGTCTTGCCGCACAATCCCCATGCGGGGATCAGCCCTCTAATGAGCTATAAGTAATCGAAAAGTACTTAATAGTGAAGATATCCTACCTTACTTTTGAGGAAAATAACCAAAGCATTTATCTTGCAGTTCGGATCTTAGCCCTTCTCAGCAGAGCTCGTCTTCAGGGGATCTTCTTCCGAAGATGATGGAGAGCAAAACGCCTCCCCCGGACTCCCCAGCTCAAGAAGCGGGCGACCTTGAAGTGTCGTCGCGGAGGGTTTCTCCTGATCTGGCAAGGCCAGAAGGTAATCCTATGGCTACCCGAAGTCCCAGTATCCGACTCTTGAAGAGATCAATCAAAAGAGTGCGGCACCATCTGGTATGCGGTCGGACGTACTGAAGGATCTGCTAGAGCAAGCGACTATCTCAGAAGAGCACCGTACGTTGATGGGTATGGTGATTGAAAGGATTTCATCTGCCGAAAGCGGATTGCATGAAGCCTTTATGAGTCTACTGACGGGTTTTGAGGTACGTGAAATGATATACATTTTTGACAGTACCGCACATATTTAGGTATGCCCCGTGTGGATAGTAGCCCGTGAGACTCTGGTTGTCATCGAGAACGGCGGCAAATAGAGGATCATAGTCCCAGTTGATAACCAGGCCGCCTTTATGTGCAGGTGGTTGAAGCTCCGGTGGCTAGTCGGACTGATGGGTTTGCCGGACTAAAGCGGCAACTGGATGCGGCAGATGCCGACATTGTGCTTGTCAACAAGCGGCTTGACGAGGCATAGGGTGAGTGATTTTTCTGGTGATCGTCACATAATAAGAGAAGCATGATGCCAGTATCTTTAATATGTTGTGACTGCAGATGGAGCTGCCACCGTGGAGACCCTTCGGGCGGAGCTTGCCCGAGCCAAGGAGCAAGCAAGGAGTAGTAATGCGGCCGCTTTAAAGGCGGCCGAAGAGTTACGAGCCGAAAAGGCCGCGCATTGCGAGAGCAAAGAGAAAATGGCCAAGATGGCTGTAAAGTTAAAAGACACTGCCGACTGTTGCCAGCTTCTTGAAGAGGAAAACCAGGTGAAGGCGACGAACCTGGAAAAGGCCACGATGGCGACCAAAGACACCCGCACTGCGATGAGAGCAAAGAAGGAGGAGCTGCGTCAAGCCGGGGATATCGCGGCTGGGAAACCCTTCATGCTACGGAGGAAGTTTGGAGATCCTCAGTATGCCCCTCTGGACCGGCTGTGGAGTTTGGCGGACGCATATCTGGACTTGGCGGCGAGTGCTGTCGATGCGGCCGAATACTTCCAAGACCAAACAGATCGTGAAGTGGACAAGCTATTCTGGTCACAATTTAATGTTCCAAAGCGTCCACTTCCATTGACTGATCGGCTTGCCGAATGGGCTGAGCTGAATAGATTGTCCGGACTCGCCATGAGGTCTGTTGTGGATCATCTGTGGCCGGAAAGGCCAAAGCCAAACATCTATTTTAGTTTGGTGCAGCAGTTCCTTGGTGCAGTGCCGCGCATTAATGCGATGAAGAGGTCGGCGTGCATAGAAGGCTCACGGATGGCCCTTGCCCGTGTCAAAACATACTGGGCGGAGATGGATGCCACCACTTTCGCGGCGCAGGGTTCGGCCATAGGCCGAGTGGCTGCCGAGCACTATTTTGAAGAAGTTCTTGAAGGCGCTCATTCGATAGAGGCCCAGTGCTCGAAGAATATTATGTTTGAATGACATGTATTCCCATTGTAAAAACAATGTTTTATTAAGTTTATCAAGGCTATATTTATACTTTTGCCCGAAAGTATTATGATGCCTCTTGTGCGGCCGTTTATGTATATATGTATATAACCTGAAAGATTGCAGTCGTCGGCTTCAGCCCCCACGCATATAATGCGGGGGTGTTTGCAGAAGATGCATGTTCACACTTGACCCAATGTCTTGGTCCATTAAGGAGGTGATAGCACAACGAACTAGGCAACCGGACTATAATGCTTTAACACTTTCACTTAGCCAGAGGAGTTTGACAGTGGGGCTACTATATAGCCCCTGGTGGCTCCGCACTCATCCGAATTCGGGGTGCGTACATGCTTGGCCGGGAAACGGCCCTTCGTTAAGGCAGAGGAATCCCGAAGATTCTGATAGGTCATTGAGTGGTTGACCAGTCTCACGCTATATCATGACAGTCAGTTTTCGGCTTTCTCTACTGAGGTGCTCGTCCGGATGAACCACGACACAATCGCAGTAGTTCTCCTGGTGCCGCCTTAGCCGATAGAGCGGAACGTAAGGCAGCAAAACACAGGAGCCGGGCAAACCCAACATTTGGCCAAAGACATGATTCGGAGCTGATGCATATAAGGCCAAACTCGCGATGCCGAACACTCCCTAAGGTATTCGGTCTTTATGGTGTAAACCGGGCCTAAACAGTGCCCTTTGTAATAAGCCCTTGGTGTCCAGGTACGTGAAATATTCTGACGTGGCCACATGCCAATACATCAGCATCCTTCTCAATTGTACTGAGAATCTGAGGGATGTGTATCAATAAGAGACAGTAAAAAAGGTTTACACAGGGTCTTAATCTAAAAAGAATCCTTCGAACGGGTCCCTGCTGCATGTCTGCGCCTGTGTCTCCGTTGTGCCGTATTTTGGACGGGTGTAGCACGATGGTCATCTGAAAAAGAGAGGAACTTAAATGAAAAGTTGTCGTGCTAAAGGTAAGTTATACTAAATAAACAATATATAGTTCAAAATGAGTAAAGTTGAGCCTGCTCGCCGCTTGTGCGCGCGCGTTGAGCCCCTTGTATTGTAATAGGGGTATGGCCATAAAACATGTATCAATTACATATAGCTGTACCGGACTCGTCCAACCGTGTCCGTGGTCTTAACAACGTGTCAGATGCTTTAGTTAGTGGGGCTGTTTAGTGTGCGGCTGCCGAGGCAGCCGCACGGTCTTCCGCGCGCAAGGAGCGCTCAATATTTCCATTTACTGTAATGATGCCGCGTGGACCGGGCATCTTAAGCATGCGGGAAGCGTAATGCAGTATTGCGTTAAAGCGAGCAAAAGCTTTGCGTCCGAGTAGTGCTTGATAGCTACTTTGGAACGAAGCGTTGTGGAAGGTTAAATTTTCGCTGCAAAAGTTATCGGGGAAGCTGAATATAACCTCTAGTAGCAGGGAGCCCGTGCAATGGGCTTCTGGGCCTGGCGTCACTCCTTTAAAGGTAGTGTTGCTATGGCTAATTTTTGCTGGGTCTATCCCCATGTTGCGTACTGTGTCCTGATATATCAGGTTTAAACTGCCGCCGCCGTTCATCAGAACTCGTGTGAAGTGGTATCCTTCAATTATTGGGTCTAATACCAAGGCAGCCCATCCTGCACGTGGACACTTGCCGAGTAATCCTGATGGTCAGAAGTGGTCGGTTGGGACGACCAGTGGCAGAACTTCGCGGTGATAGGCCCTGGGGCATGTGTCTCTGGGAGTGTCGCTTTGTTTCTCCCCTTTATTACGTGTAACACATTGACTGTTTTGACTTCTGGAGGGAATTTCTTCTGTTCCCCAGTACTTTGCTTGCAAGGCTTGTCCTCATCTTCGCTTGGTGTATCACTAGTAGAAAAAGGGTCAAACATGAAGCACATTAGTGCCGGTTTGAATTTGAGCCGGCACTAACGGTACCATTAGTGCCGGTTCGAACGGCTATGCGTTAATGCCGGTTCGTGTTGAACCTTTAGTACCGGTTCGTGCCACAAACCGGTACTAAAGGGGTGATGCAGGCTGGCATCAGGCCGGGGCCCCACGATCACCTTTAGTGCCGGTTCGTGTCACAAACCGGTACTAAAGGGCTAACCTTTAGTACCGGTTTGTGCCACGAACCGGTACTAAAGGGGTCTGACCTATAGTACCGGTTTGTGACACAAACAGGCACTATAGGGCAATTTTCAAACTCTACCCCCCCCCTGTGTGTCGCCATTTCAGTTCTGAAAAAATCAAAAGAAAATGATAAAAACTTCAAAAAATAAAATCCTTCGAGAGGTAGTTATATTACTACATCTACTAGTTAGGAAAATTTGAAAACTTAAATTTGGACATGTTTTGCAAAAAGTGTAGGGAAAATGTAAAACGGCTATAACTTTTGCATACGATGTCGGAAAAAACGTATAATATATCAAAAAATTCAGAACGAAAATCCGCATCCGATGGAGACCGCCTACGGCCTGTTTGCAATTTTTTAGAATCCTCAAATTCCAAAACGAAAAAAAGATATGGTCAAATTTTAGTTTTTTTAAAAAAATTGGTTAAATCTGGTCAAACTACTTATTCAAGAAGTATTAATGTTACTACATAATTATTCAAGAATATTAGTCTTACTAAATAATTATTTCAATTTTTTAAATTTTGGTCAAATCTGGTCAAACTATGGTCAAACTGTGGTCAAACTATGGTCAAACTTATTCAAGAAATATTAGTGTTACTAAATAATTACTGTTTTTTAGAATAATAGTTTCAAACTCAAACGGTGAAACGTGTGACCTAATGCTCAAGCTAAACTGCTGAGGGTTAATAGGATTGACAGCTTACATTTGTCAGGAAAACAACAAGTGCAGACTTGGAATGTAGGGGGAATAGAACTCCGAAGTTAAGCATGCTCAGGCTGGGGGAGTGAGAGGATGGGTGACCGGCCGGGAAGTCAGGCGATTTGGAATGAGTGATCCACACTTGAGCAGTTAAGAGAGGTGATTAGAGACTAAATCATCAAATAATTCAGAAAAATTAAAAATAAAAAAAATCAATTTTTTTCCAAAATTTTCAAAAAAAATACAAAAAAAACCTTTAGAACACCAACCGGTACTAAAGGTCCCCCATACCAGGGCGCGAGCTCACGCCACGTGGTGGCACTTTAGCGCCGGTTCGTGCCGAACCGGTACTAAAGGGGGGGGGGGGCTTTAGTGCCCACCCCCTAGTGCCGGTTATGGAACCGGCACTAAAGGCCCTTACGAACCGGCGCTAAAGCTCCGTTTTCTACTAGTGTATCCTGCCCCTTATGTTCGGCATTGAGCTTGCCGGACTGCTTGAAGACCCAACATTCTCTATGGGTATGATTTGCAGGTTTATCGGGGGTACTATGGATCAGACATATTTGGTCCAGAATCTTGTGTAGGCTGGACAGTTCGTCTCTGTTGCCTTTGGAGGGCAGCTTTTGCTGACCTGGCCGAGAGCTTCTGAATCCGGCGTTTACCGCCGTGCTCTTCGGCCTATCTTCTTTATTCCGGCGCTTGTTTTTGTTGCGTCGTGATTTCCCATTTATGTCCCTGACTTCGTATGTACTTGGGTCGCTGGTGCTGCATCGGGCTAACCAGCTGTCCTCGCCCGCGCAAAAGCGGGTCATGAGGCTTGTTAATGTTGCCATTGTTCTCGGCTTTTCTTCGCTGAGGTGTCTGGCGAGCCATTCGTCTCAAACGCTCTGCTTGAAAGCTGCTAAGGCTTCGGCATCCGAACAGTCGACTATTTGGTTCTTTTTAGTGAGGAACCTGTTCCAAAGCTTTCGGGCTGACTCTCCGGGTTGTTGGGTTATATGACTTAAATCGTCTGCATCCGGTGGTCGGACATAGGTCCCTTGAAAATTTGCCTGAAAGGCATCTTCGAGCTCTTCCCAGCTTCCAATGGAGTTTTCGGGGAGGCTTTTAAGCCAGTGCCGAGCTGACCTTTGAGCTTGAGGGGTAAGTACTTGATGGCGTGGAGATCGTCTCCTCAAGCCATGTGGATATGAAGGATATAGTCCTCAATCCAGACCCCAGGGTCTGTTGTTCTGTCGTACGCCTCTATGTTTACGGGTTTGAATCCCTCTAGAAATTCATGGTCCAGCACCTCATCGGTGAAACATAGGGGGTGTGCGGCACCCCTGTATTTGGGTGTACCGTGGTGTTCAGATGTTTGTTGTGTTGTATTGCATACTGGAGCGCGCTTGCGTGGCCCGTATATGGATCTGGTTGCGCCGTCCTTTTGATGCGAGCCGTCGCGTGGATCGCGTACTGGCTTATGTGCGGCGTCGTTTGCCGCTCTATGTTGGCCACGAGGTCGTCTATCCGACCGGATGGCTGCTTTGTTTTCTAATTGCGGGGGATCTAAGGCCTCCTCGTCGAATTCAGGTAGCAATTTTCGCTTCGGGTAGCTCGTGGTGTGCCAATTACCGCCGTACTTCGCTGCAGTGTTGAGTACTTCACTCCATCTAATTCTGAGCGTGTCTTGCACAACCCTGAGCCTTTGCTTCTGCTTTTTCAGATTCCTCGCAGTGGCAACAAGCCTTTGATGGACACTCTGTTGCTCCGGGCGCTTGTCCGGTGTGATGTCGTCCGGACTGTTATCTTCGACGGAGTCGGGTTGTTCGGTTTGACTCTCCGTGTTGCCCTGGTCGGGCGATGGTTCACCGTGCTCTATCGCTGGGTCTATATGACCGCTGTTTCTGGCGAGGCGGGATTTGGAGCGGCGCTTATGCCGCCGCTTTGACTGCTTCTCAAGGGAACAACCCTTTGCCGCATCCTTTCGTTCCTCGTCGTTTTCTTTGGGTGTGTCCACTATGTATACATCATATAATGAAGTGGGCGTCCAGTGCCCTGTGGGCAGTGGTTCCTGTTTGTCTCCTACATCGTCGTCTATACCGTCGATGTCTTCGGAGTCAAAGTCGAGCATGTCGGTCAAATCATCGACAATGGCTACTAAGTGGGTGGTGGGTGGGCGGCGAATTTCTTTGTCATCTGCATGCCAATCCTGCCGAACATAGTTCGGCCCGGACTCTCCTGACAGGGAGAGAAATCTTAATGAGTTCAGTATGTCGCCGAAGGGCTAGTGATGAAAAATATCCGCGGAGGTAAACTCCATGATCGGCACCCAATTAGATTCGATAGGTATGGGCGCAGGCGGTTCGGAGTCCGTGGCCGGGGAAGAATCCGGGAGTTCGGCGTCACGGCTCTCGTGAAGGGTAAGGTCGATACTCGGCTTGATCGCCGATGAAAGTGCGACCTTCGTGGCGGGGTCTCTCCACCAGTCCATGGATGGTGCAACTGGTTCCGAATTGAGGGTCTGAGCGATCGCCGATGCGATCTCCTGAACACTGTCTGATGGTAGAGCTAAATCATACTCATCGTGACCGTGGGGCGCACAAGGTAGGGGCTCGAATCTGTCGAAGATCATGTCTCCGCAGATATCGGCCGTGTAGTTTAAGCTTCCAAACCTGACCTGGTGGCCAGGGGCGTAACTCTCGATCTGCTCCAGATGGCCAAGCGAGTTGGCCCATAGTGCGAAGCCGCCGAACACAAAGATCTGTTCGGGGAGAAAAGTTTCACGCTAGACTGCATCGCTATCCATGATCGAAGGAGCCATCAAGCCTAATCGGCGACGACACAGAGGAACTCTCAATGAAAGCACCAATGTCGGTGTCAAAACCGGCGGATCCCAGGTAGGGGGTCCCGAACTGTGCGTCTAAGGCGGATGGTAACAGGAGGCAGGGGACACGATGTTTTACCCAGGTTCAGGCCCTCTTGATGGAGGTAAAACCCTACGTCCTGCTTGATTATTCTTGATAATATGAGTAGTACAAGAGTTGATCTACCATGAGATCGGAGAGGCTAAACCCTAGAAGCTAGCCTATGGTATGATTGTATGTTGTCCTACGGACTAAAACCCTCCGGTTTATATAGACACCGGAGGAGGCTAGGGTTACACAAGGTCGGTTACAAAGGAGGAGATATACATATCCGTATTGCCTAGCTTGCCTTCGATGCCAAGTAGAGTCCCATCTGGACACGGGACGAAGTCTTCAATCTTGTTTCTTCATAGTCCAACAATCCGGCTAAAGGATATAGTCCGGCTGTCCAGAGACCCCCTTATCCAGGACTCCCTCAGCTCCCGTGAAGGGTAAGGTCGATATTCGGCTCGATTGCCGCTGAGAATGCGACCTCCGTGGCGGGGTCTGTCCACCCGTCCATGGATGGCGCAATTGGCTCCGAATTGAGGGTCGGAGCGGTTGCCGGTGCGGTCTCCTGAACACTGTCCGATGGTAGAGCTAAATCATGCTCATCGTGACCGTGCAGCGCACTCAGCAGGGGCTCGAATCCGTCGAAGATCAAGTCCCCACGGACATCGGCCATGTAGTTTAAGCTTCCAAATCTGACATGGTGGCCAGGGGTGTAACTCTCGATCTGCTCCAGATGGCCAAGCGAGTTGGCCCGCAGTGCAAAGCCGCCAAATACAAAGATCTATCCAGGGAGGAAAGTCTCACCCTAGACTGCATCGCTATCGATGATCGAAGGATCCATCAAGCCTAACGGTGACGACACAGAGGAACTCTCAATGAAAGCACCAATGTTGGTGTCAAAACCGGCGGATCTCGGGTAGGGGGTCCCGAACTGTGCGTCTAAGGTGGATGGTAACAGGAGGCAGGGGACACGATGTTTTACCCAGGTTCGGGCCCTCTTGATGGAGGTAAAACCCTACGTCCTGCTTGATTATTCTTGATAGTATGAGTAGTACAAGAGTAGATCTACCACGAGATCAGAGAGGCTAAACCCTATAAGCTAGCCTATGGTATGATTGTCTGTTGTCCTATGGACTAAAACCCTCCGGTTTATATAGACACCGGAGGGGGCTAGGGTTACACAGAGTCGGTTACAAGGAAGGAGATCTACATATCCGTATTGCCAAGCTTTCCTTCCACGCCAAGGAGAGTCCCATCCGGACACGGGACGAAGTCTTCAATCTGGTATCTTCATAGTCCAACAATCCGGCCAAAGGATATAGTCCGGCTGTCCGGATACCCCCTAATCCAGGACTCCCTTAGTGATCATGACGGTGCTTCGGAGATGGAGATCACAAGCACAAGATGATGATGGCCATATCATATCACTTATGTTGATTGCATGTGATGTTTATCTTTTATGCATCTTATCTTGATTTGTTTGACGGTAGCATTATAAGATAATCTCTCACTAAAATTCAAGGTATAAGTGTTCTCCCTGAGTATGCACTGTTGCGAAAGTTCTTCATGCTGAGACACCACGTGATGATCTGGGGTGATAGGCTCTACGTTCAAATACAACGGGTGCAAAACAGTTGCACACGCGGAATACTCAGGTTAAACTTGACGAGCCTAGCATATGCGGATATGGCCTCAGAACACTGAGACCGAAAGGTCAAGCGTGAATCATATAGTAGATATGATCAACATAGTGATATTCACAATTGAAACTACTCCATCTCACGTGATGACTGGACATGGTTTAGTTGATTTGGATCACGTGATCACTTGGATGATTAGAGGGATGTCTATCTAAGTGGGAGTTCTTAAGTAATATGATTAATTGAAATTTAATTTATCATGAACTTAGTCCTGGTAGTGTAGATCAATAGACGCGATATAGCTCCCCGTTATTTTTTATATGTTCCTAAAGAAAATAAAGTTGAAAGATGTTAGTAGGAATGATGCGGATTGGATCCGTGATCTGAGGATTATCCTCATTGCTGCACAGAAGAATTATGTCCTTGATGCACCGCTAGGTGACAGACCTATTGTAGGAGCAGATGCGCATGTTATGAACATTTGACAAAGCTCGGCATGATGACTACTTAATAGTTTAGTGCACCATGCTTTACGGCTTAGAACCGGGACTTCAAAAAACATTTTGAATGCCGCAGAACATATAAGATGTTCTAAGAGTTGAAATTGGTATTTCAGACTCATGCCCGAGTCGAGAGGTATGAGACCTCGGACAGTACTTTGCCTACAAGATGGAGGAGAATAGCTCAACCAGTGAGCATGTGCTCAGATTGTCTGAGTACTACAATCGCTTGAATCAAGTGTGAGTTAATATTCTAGATAAAAAAGGTGATTGACAGAGTTCTCTAGTCACTATCACCAAGTTACTAGAACTTCGTGATGAACTATAATATGCAAGGGATGACAAAATTAATTCCCAAGCTCTTCGCGATGCTCAAATCGGCGAAGGTAGAAATCAAGAAATAGCATTAAGTGTTGATGGTTAACAAGACCACTAGTTTCAAGAAAAGGGCAAAGGGAAATAAAGGGAACTTCAAAGAAGAATATTTAGCAAGTTGCTGCTCCCATGAAGAAGCCCAAAGCTAGACCCAAGCCTAGAACTGAGTGATACTATTGCAAAGGAAATGGTCACTAGAAGTGGAACTGCCCTAGATACTTGGCGGATAAGAAGGATGACATAGTGAACAAAGGTATATTTGACATACATGTTATTGATGTGTACTTTACTAGTGTTTATAGAAAACCCCTCAACATTTGATACTGGTTCAGTTGCTAAGAGTAGTAACTCGAAACGGGAGTTGCAGAATGAACAAAAACTAGTTAAGGGTGAAGTGACGATGTGCGTTGGAAGTAGTTCTAAGATTGATATGATCATCATCACACACTCCCTATATTTTCGGGATGAGTGTTGAACCTAAATAAGTGTTATTTGGTGTTTGCGTTAAGCTTGAATATGATTTGATCATGTTTATTGCAATACGGTTATTCATTTAAAGTCAGAGAATAATTGTTGTTCTGTTTACATGAATAAAACCTTCTATGGTTATACACCCAATGAAATTGGTTTGTTGGATCTCGATCGTAGTGATACACATATTCATAATATTGAAGCCAAAAGATGAAAAGTTAATAATGATAGTGCAACTTATTTCTGGCACTGCCGTTTGGGTCATATTGGTGTAAAGCGCATGAAGAAACTCCATGCTGATGGGCTTTTGGAATCACTTGATTATGAATCAGTTGATGCTTGCGAACCATGCCTCATGGGCAAGATGACTAAGACTCCGTTCTCCGGAACAATGGAGCGAGCAACAAACTGGTTGGAAATAATACATACTGATGTATGCAATCCGATGAGTGTTGAGGCTCGCGGCGGGTATTGTTATTTTCTGACCTTCACAGATGATTTGAGCAGACATGGGTATATCTACTTGATGAAACATAAGTCTGAAACATTTGAAAAGTTCAAAGAATTTCAGAGTGAAGTGGAAAATCATCATGACAAGAAAATAAAGTTTCTACGATCTGATCGTAGGAGATGAATATTTGAGTTACGAGTTTGGTCTTTAATTAAAACAATGTGGAATAGTTTCACAAACTCATGCCACCTGGAACACCACAGCGTTATGGTGTGTCCGAACGTCATAACCGTACTTTATTTGATATAGTGCAATCTATGATGTCTCTCACCGATTTACCACTATAATTTTGGGGTTATGCATTAGAGACAACTGCATTCACATTAACAAGGGCACCATCTAAATCCGCCGAGACGACACCGTTTGAACTGTGGTTTAGGAAGAAACCTAAGATGTCGTTTCTTAAAGTTTGGGGTTGCGATGCTTATGTGAAAAAGTTTCATCTTGATAAGCTCAAACCCAAGTCGGAGAAGTGTATCTTCATAGGATACCCAAAAGTAACTGTTGGGTACACCTTCTATCACAGATCCGAAGGCAAGATATTTGTTGCTGAGAATGGATCCTTTCTAGAGAAGGAGTTTCTCTCGAAAGAAGTGAGTGGGAGGAAAGTAGAACTTGATGAGGTAACTGTACCTTCTCCCTTATAGGAAAATAGTTCATCACAGAAATCTGTTCATGTGATTCCTACACCAATTAGTGAGGAAGCTAATGATGATGATCATGTAACTTCAGATCAAGTTACTACCGAACCTCGTAGGTAAAACAGAGTGAGATCCGCACCAGAGTGATACGGTAATCCTATTCTGGATGTCATGTTACTTGACCATGATGAACCTACGAACTATGAGGAAGCGATGATGAGCTCAGATTCCGCGAAATGGTTTGAGACCATGAAATCTGAGATGGGATCCATGTATGAGAACAAAGTATGGACTTTGATTGACTTGCCCGATGATCGGTGAGTCATTAAGAATAAATGGATCTTCAAGAGGAAGACGGACGCTGATAGTAGTGTTACTATCTACAAAGCTCGAATTGTCGCAAAAATTTCGACAAGTTCAAGGTGTTGACTACAATGAGATTTTCTCACTCGTATCGATGCTTAAAAGTCTGTCCGAATCATGTTAGCAGTTGTCGCATTTTATGAAATCTGGCAAATGGATGTCCAAACTATATTCCTTCATGGATTTCTTAAAAGAAGAGTTGTATGTGATGCAACCAGAAGATTTTATCGATCCTAAAGGTGCTAACAAAGTAAGCAAGCTCCATCGATCCATCTATGGACTGGTGCAAGCATCTCGGAGTTGGAATATACGCTTTGATAAGTTGATCAAAGCATATGGTTTTATATAAACTTACGGTGAAGCCTGTATTTACAAGAAAGTGAGTGGGAGCACTACATCATTTCTGATAAGTATATGTGAATGACATATTGTTGATCAAAAATAATGTAGAATTTTCTGGAAAGCATAAAGGAGTATTTGAAAAGAGTTTTTCAAAGAAAGACCTCGATGAAGCTGCTTACATATTGAGCATCAAGATCTATAGAGATAGATCAAGACGTTTGATAAGTTTTTTCAATGAGTACATACCTTGACAAGATTTTGAAGTAGTTCAAAATGGAACAGTCAAAGAAAGAGTTCTTACCTGTGTTAGGTGTGAAATTGAGTAAGACTCAAAGCCCGACCACGGCAGAAGATAGAAAGAGAATGAAAGTCATTCCCTACGCTTCAGGCATAGTTTCTATAAAGTATGCCATGCTGTGTACCAGATCTATTGTATACCCCTACACTGAGTTTAGCAAAGGAGTACAATAGTGATCTAGGAGTAGATCACTGGACAATGGTCAAAGTTATCCTTAGTGGAATAAGGATATGTTTCTCGATTATGGAGGTGACAAAAGGTTCGTCGTAAAGGGTTACGTCGACGCAAATTTTGACACTGATACAGATGACTCTAAGTCTCAATCTGGATACATTTTTAAAGTGGGAGCAATTAGCTAGAGTAGCTCCATGCAGAGCATTGTTGACATAGAAATTTGCAAAATACATACGGATCTGAATGTGACAGACCCGTAGACTAAACTTATCTCACAAGCAAAACATGATCACACCTTAGTACTCTTTGGGTGTTAATCACATAGCGATGTGAACTAGATTATTGACTCTAGTAAACCCTTTGGGTGTTGGTCACATGACAATGTGAACTATGGGTGTTAATCACATGGTGATGTGAACTATTGGTGTTAAATCACATGGCGATGTGAACTAGATTATTGATTCTAGTGCAAGTGGGAGACTGAAGGAAATATGCCCTAGAGGCAATAATAAAAGTTATTATTTATTTCCTTATTTCATGATAAATGTTTATTATTCATGCTAGAATTGTATTAACAAGAAACATAATACATGTGTGAATACACAGACAAACATAGTGTCACTAGTATGCCTCTACTTGACTAGCTCGTTAATCAAAGATGGTTAAGTTTCCTAACCATAGACATGAGTTGTCATTTGATTGACGGGATCACATCATTAGGAGAATGATGTGATTGACTTGACCCATTCCGTTAGCTTAGCACTTGATCATTTAGTATGTTGCTATTTCTTTATTCATGACTTATACATGTTCCTATGACTATGAGATTATGCAACTCCCATTTACCGGAGGAACACTTTGTGTGCTACCAAACATCACAACATAACTGGGTGATTTTAAGGTGCTCTACAGGTGTCTCCGAAGGTACTTGTTGAGTTGGCATATTTCGAGATTAGGATTTGTCACTCCGATCATCGGAGAGGTATCTTTGGGCCCACTCGGTAAATACACATCACTATAAGCCTTGCAAGCATTGTAAGTAATGAGTTAGTTGCGGGATGATGTATTACGGAACGAGTAAAGAGACTTTCCGGTAACGAGATTGAACTAGGTATTGAGATAACGACGATCGAATCTCGGGTAAGTAACATACCGATGACAAAGGGAACAATGTATGTTGTTATGCAGTTCGACCGATAAAGATCTTCATAGAATATGTAGGAGCCAATATGGGCATCCAGGTTCCGCTATTGGTTATTGACCAGAGAAGTGTCTCGGTCATGTCTACATAGTTCTCGAACCCATAGGGTTCGCACGCTTAACGTTCATTGACGATATAGTATTTATGAGTTATGTATGTTGGTAACCGAATGTTGTTCGGAGTTCCGGATAAGATTATGGACATGACGAGGAACTCCGGAATGGTCCGGAGATAAAGTTTGATATATGGGATAATAGTGTTTGGTCTCCGGAAGGGTTCCGGAATTCACCGGAAGGGGTTCCGGATGTTTCCCGAAATGCTTGGGTACGAGAACACTTTATTTGGGCCAAAGGGGAAAGTCCACAAGGTTTTTGGAAAGCACAAAAGGAAGTTTTGCGGAGTCCAGGGGCCAGACGCCAGGGTCCCTGGTGTCTGGGTCCAGACGCCGGGAACCCTGGCGTCTGGCCCTGGAATCCGAGAAGGACTCTTGCCTTTCGGGTGAAACCGACTTTGTGGAGGCTTTTACTCCAAGTTTCGACCCCAAGGCTCAACATATAAATAGAGGGGTAGGGCTAGCACCCAAGACACGTCAAGAAACACCAAGCCGTGTGCCAGCAACCCCGTCCCCTCTAGTTTATCCTCTGTCATAGTTTTCGGAGTGCTTAGGCGAAGCCCTGCGGAGATTGTTCTTCACCAACACCGTCACCACGCCGTCGTGCTGCCAGAACTCATCTACTACTTCACCCCTCTTATTGGATCGAGAAGGCGAGGACGTCATCGAGCTGAACGTGTGCTGAACGCAGAGGTGTCGTACGTTCGGTACTTGATCGGGACGGATCATGAAGGTGTACGACCACATCAACCGCGTTGATAAACGCTTCCGCTTTCGGTCTACGAGGGTACATAGACATACTCTCCCCTCTCGTTGCTATGCATCACCATGATCTTGCGTGTGCGTAGGAATTTTTTTGAAATTACTACGTTCCCCAACATTAATTCCCCTAGGGGTTCCGATAACCCCCCGGCACTCCAATATTTATTCGGTGACCCCCAAAACTCATCCGGTGTCCGAATAACAACTTCCAATATATCAATCTTTATGTCTCAACTATTTCGAGACTCCTGGTCATGTTCCTGATCACATCCGGAACTCCGAACTACCTTCGGTACATCAAAACACATAAACTCATAATACTGATCGTCATCGAACGTTAAGCGTGCGGACCCTACGGGTTCGAGAACTACGTAGACATGACCGAGACTCACATCCGGTCAATAACCAATAGCGGAACCTGGATGCTCATATTTGTTCCTACATATTCTACAAAGATCTTTATCGGTCAAACCGCATAACAACATATGTTGGTCCCTTTGTCATCGGTATGTTACTTGCCTGAGATTCAATCGTCCGTATCATCATACCTAGTTCAATCTCATTACCGGCAAGTCTCTTTACTTGTTAAGTAATGCATCATCCCGCAACTAACTCATTAGTCACATTGCTTGCAAGGCTTAGAGTGATGTGCATTACCGAGAGGGCCCAGAGATACCTCTTCGATAATCGGAGTGACAAATCCTAATCTCGATCTATGCCAACTCAACAAACACTATCGGATACACCTGTAGAGCATCTTTATAATCACACAGTTACGTTGTGACGTTTGATAGCACACTAAGTGTTCCTCTGGTATTCGGGAGTTGCATAATCTCATAGTCATAGGAACATGTACAAGTTATGAAGAAAGCAATAGCAATAAACTAAAGGATCATAGTGCTAAGCTAACGTATGGGTCAAATCAATCACATCATTCTCTAATGATGTGACCCCGTTCATGAAATGACAGCTCATGTCTATGGCTAGGAAACTTAACCATCTTTGATTAACGAGATAGTCAAGTAGAGGCATACTAGTGACACTCTATTTGTCTATGTATTCACACATGTACTAAGTTTCCGGTTAATACAATTCTAGCATGAATAATAAACATTTATCATGATACAAGGAAATATAAATAACAACTTTATTATTGCCTCTAGGGCATATTTCCTTCATTCTCCCACTCCGAGAGGCTTGCACCAGTCCATAAATGGATCACTGGAGCTTGCACACTTTGTTAGCACCTTTTGGATCAGCAAAACTTTCTGGTTGCATCATATACAACTCTTCTTTAAGATATCCATTAAGGAATGCAGTTTTGACATCCATTTGCCAAATTTCATAATCATAAAATGCGGCAACTGCTAACATGATTCGGACGGACTTAAGAATCGCTACGGGTGAGATGGTCTCATCGTAGTCAACTCCTTGAACTTGTTAAAAACCTTTCGCAACAAGTCGAGCATTGTAGATAGTAACATTACCGTCAGCGCCAGTCTTCTTCTTGAAGATCCATTTATTCTCTATGGGTTGCCGATCATCGGGCAAGTCAACCAAAGTCCACACTTAGTTCTCATACATGGGTCCCATCTCAGATTTCATGGCCTCAAGCCATTTTGCGGATTCTAGGCTCATCATCGCTTCCTCATAGTTCGTAGGTTCGTCATGGTCAAGTAACATGACCTCCAGAACAGGATTACCGTACCACTCTGGTGCGGATCTGATACGTCTCCGTCGTATCTACTTTTCCAAACACTTTTGCCCTTGTTTTGGACTCTAACTTGCTTGATTTGAATGGAACTAACCCGGACTGACGCTGTTTACAGCAGAATTGCCATGGTGTTATTTTTGTGCAGAAATAAAAGTTCTCGGAATGAGCTGAAAATCAACGGAGAATTATTTTTGGAATATATAAAAAATACTGGAAGGAAGATCCACGTCAGGGGGGCCTCCACCTGTCCACGAGGGTGGGGGTGCACCCTGCCCCCTATGCGCGCCCCTGCCTCGTGGCCCCCCTGACACTCCATCGACCTCAACCTTGACTCCATATACTCACTTTCGAGGAGAAAAAAACTAGAGAGAAGGATTCATCGCGTTTTACGATACGGAGCCGCCGCCAAGCCCTAAACTCTCTTCGGAGGGCTGATCTAGAGTCTGTTCGGGGCTCCGGAGAGGGGAATCTATCACCATTGTCATCATCAACCTTCCTCCATCACCAATTTCATGATGCTCATCATCGGGCGTGAGTAATTCCATCGTAGGCTTGCTGGACAGTGATGGGTTGGATGAGATTTATCATGTAATGGAGTTAGTATTGTTAGGGTTTGATCCCTAGTATCCACTATGTTCTGAGATTGATGTTGCTATGAGTTTGCTATGCTTAATGCCTGTCACTAGGGCCCGAGTGCCATGATTTCAGATCTGAACCTATTATGTTTTCATCAATATATGAGAGTTCTTGATCCTATCTTGCAAGTCTATAGTCACCTGCTATGTGTTATGATCCGGCAACCCCGAAGTGATAATACTTGGGACCACTCCCGGTGATGACCGTAGTTTGAGGAGTTCATGTATTCACTATGTGTTAATGCTTTGGTCCAGTACTCTATTAAAAGGAGGCCTTAATATTCCTTAGTTTCTAGTAGGACCCCGCTGCCACGGGAGGGTAGGACAAAAGATGTCATGCAAGTTCTTTTCCATAAGCACGTATGACTATATTCGGAATACATGCCTACATTACGTTGATGAATTGGAGCTAGTTCTGTGTCACCCTATGTTATGACTGTTACATGATGAACCGCATCCGGCATAATTCTCCATCACCGATCCATTGCCTACGAGCTTTCCATATATTGTTCTTCACTTATTTACTTTTCCGTTGCTATTGTTACAATCACTACAAAACACCAAAATCTTTTGCTACCATTACTTTTGCTATCGTTACCACTACTATCATATTACTTTGCTACTAAATACTTTGCTGCAGATATTAAGTTTCCAGGTGTGGTTGAATTGACAACTCAGCTGCTAATACTTGAGAATATTCTTTGGCTCCCTTGTGTAGAATCAATAAATTTGCGTTGAATACTCTACCCTCGGAAACCTTTGCGATCCCCTATACTTGTGGGTTATCAAGACTATTTTCTGGCGCCGTTGCGGGGAGCATAGCTCTATTCTTTGAGTCACTTGGGATTTATATCTTCTTATCATTATGAAGAACTTGAAAGGTCCAAGAACCAAGATTTATCCCTCAACTACGAGGGGAGGTAAGGAACTGCCATCTAGCTCTGCACTTGATTCACATTTTGTTTTGAGTATGCTTGCGACACCTAAACCTGCTTCTGCTATTAATTCTGATATGTCGCATGTTATTGATGATGCCACTTCTGCTATGCATGGTACTTATGATGAAACTACTTCTATGCTTGATACTACTGTGCCACTTGGTAAATTTCTTGATGAACAACTTGCTAGGGCTAGATAGAATGAAATTATTGAAACTGATAATATTGATGAAAGTGATGATGAAGATTCTCCCCTAGATATGAATTACCTGTTGTGCCTGAGGGCTATGTTATCGATGAAGAAACCTCTAGAGATTTTCTTGCTTGCAATGATAGGAGTGATCTTAAGAAATTATTAGCTAAGCTGAAACAAAAAAACTCTGAATGCTAGAATGAAATATGATCTTGCTTATGCTACTTCACCTATCTTTGTTACTGATAAGGATTACGAATTCTCTGTCGACCCTAATATAAGTACTTTGGTTGAATCTGATCCTTTCTATGGCTATGAATCTAAAACTGTTGTGGCACATTGATACGTCTCCGTCGTATCTACTTTTCCAAACACTTTTGCCCTTTTTTGGACTCTAACTTGTATGATTTGAATGGAACTAACCTGGACTGACGCTGTTTTCAGCAGAATTACCATGATGTTGTTTTATGTGCAGAAAACAAATATTCTCGGAATGACCTGAAACTCCACGGAACATCTTAGAAAAAACAATAAAAAATCCTCGCCAAAGATGAATATCAGGGGGCCCACACCCTTCTAACGAGGGTGGGGGGCGCCCCCCTTAGGGCGCGCCCCCCTGCCTCGTGGGCCCCCTGGAACCCTCCGACGCCAACTCCAACTCTATATATTTGCTTTCGGAGAGAAAAAAATCAGAGAGATGAAATCATCGCGTTTTATGATACAGAGCCACCGCCAAGCCCTAAAACCTCTCGGGAGGGCTGATCTGGAGTCCGTTCGGGGCTCCGGAGAGGGGGATTCGTCGCCGTCGTCATCATCAACCATCCTCCATCACCAATTTCATGATGCTCACCGCCGTGCGTGAGTAATTCCATCGTAGGCTTGCTAGACGGTGATGGGTTGGATGAGATTTATCATGTAATCGAGTTAGTTTTGTTAGGGTTTGATCCCTAGTATCCACTATGTTCTGAGATTGATGTTGCTATGACTTTGCTATGCTTAATGCTTGTCACTAGGGCCCGAGTGCCATGATTTCAGATCTGAACCTATTATGTTTTCATGAATATATGTGAGTTCTTGATCCTATCTTGCAAGTCTATAGTCACCTACTATGTGTTATGATCCGGCAACCCCGAAGTGACAATAATCGGGACCACTCCCGGTGATGACCATAGTTTGAGGAGTTCATGTATTCACTATGTGCTAATGCTTTGTTCCGGTTCTCTATTAAAAGGAGGCCTTAATATCCCTTAGTTTCCAATAGGACCCCGCTGCCACGGGAGGGTAGGACAAAAGATGTCATGCAAGTTCTTTTCCATAAGCACGTATGACTATATACGGAATACATGCCTACATTACATTGATGAATTGGAGCTAGTTCTGTGTCACCCTATGTTATGACTGTTACATGATGAACCGCATCCGGCATAATTATCCATCACTGATCCGGTGCCTACGAGTTTTCCATATACTGGTTTACGCTTATTTACTTTTCCGTTGCTACTGTTATAATCACTACAAAATACCAAAAACATTACTTTTGATGTCTTTACTTTTGTTGCCGCTACCACCACTATCATATTACTTTGCTACTAAACACTTTGCTGCAGATACTAAGTTTCCAGGTGTGGTTGAATTGACAACTCAGCTGCTAATACTTGTGAATATTCTTTGGCTCCCCTTGTGTCGAATCAATAAATTTGGGTTGAATACTCTACCCTCGAAAGCTGTTGCGATCCCCTATACTTGTGGGTTATCAAGACAAATTTTCGGCGCCGTTGCCGGGGAGCATAGCTCTATTCTTTGAGTCACTTGGGATTTATATCTGCTGGACACTATGAAGAACTTGAGAGATCCAAAAACCAATATCTATCCCTCAACTACGAGGGGAGGTAAGGAACTGCCATCTAGCTTTGCACTTGATTCACCTTCTGTTATGAGTAAGTTAGCGACACCTACACCTGCTTCTGCTATTCGTTCTGATATGTCGCATGTTATTGATGATGCCACTTCTGCTATGCATGATACTTATGATGAAACTGCTTCTATGCCTGATACTACTGTGCCCCTTGGTGAATTTCTTGATGAACAAATTGCTAGGGCTAGAGAAAAAGAAATTATTGAATCTGAATACGATGATGATAGTGATGATGAAAATATGCCTGTTATTCCTGAGGGCTATCTTTTTGATATGGAATCTTCTGCCGCTATTTTAGCTTGCAAGATAGATATGAGCTTAAGAGGTTATTAATTAAATGGAACAAAGAATCACTTAGAGATAAAATGAAACCCGACCCTGCTTTTGCTACTTCACCTATATGTGTTCCTGATAAGGATTATGAATTCTCTGTTGATCCTGATATAATTACTTTGGTTGAATCTGATCCGTTTTATGGCTATGAATCTGAAACTGTTGTGGCACATCTTACTAAGTTAAATGATATAGCTGCCCTGTTCACTAATGATGAGAGATCGCGTTACTTCTATATACTCAAAATATTTCCGTTCTCATTAAAGGGTGATGCTAAGATATGGTTTAATTCTCTTGATCCTGGTTGTGTGCGTAGTCCCCAGGATATGATTTATTACTTCTCTGCTAAATATTTCCCTGCTCATAAGAAACAAGCTGCTTTGAGGGAAATATACAACTTTGTGCAAATTAAAGAAGAGAGTCTCCCACAAGCTTGGGGGAGGCTTCTCAAGTTACTTAATGCTTTGCCTGATCATCCTCTTAAGAAACCTGAAATACTTGATATCTTTTATAATGGACTAACCGATGCTTCCAGAGATTACCTGGATAGTTGTGCTGGTTCTCTTTTCAGGGAAAGAACACCGGATGAAGCTGAAATTCTATTGAATAATATGTTGACAAATGAAAATAATTGGGCACCTCCTGAGCCAGCTCCTGCTCCAATTACTGAGCCTATTCCTAAACCAACTCCGAAGAAGAGAGGTGTTCTATTTCTCAGTCCCGAAGATATGCAAGAGGCAAAGAAATCTATGAAAGAGAAAGGTATTAAAGCTGAAGACGTTAAGAATTTACCTCCTATTGAAGAAATACATGGTCTTAATTACCGCCTGTTGAAGAAACATATGATCTCAATTCTTTATTTACTGAAGAACCTCCTGATCCCGATATCCCGACACAGGTAGTAAAGGTAAATTCTCTCTATAGATATGATAAAGCTGAAGTCCTCCTACTAAAATTGCTAGTCAGTGCTTGGATGAGTTTGATAACTTTATGTTTAAGCAAGACGACTTCAATGCTTATTTTGGTAGACAATTAAAAGAAAATGCTTATATGATTAGACGCTTGGGTGATTATATGGCTAATATTAAAGGTGAACTTAAACTTGTTAGCAAACATGCTTCTATGGTTACCACTCAAGTAGAACAAGTACTTAAAGCTCAAAAAGAAGTGCTTGATGAAATGAATAGTAAGAAAAATGATTATGCTGTTAGAGTGGCTACTAGAACTGGTAGAATGACTCAGGAACCTTTGTATCCTGAAGGCCACCCTAAGAGAATCGAGCAAGATTCTCAAAGAAATAATATTGATGTTCCTAGTTCTTCTAAAAAGAAGAAAAAGAAAAATGATAGAACTGTGCAAACTTCTAGTGAACCTATTGCTGAACCACCTGATAATCCAAATGATATCTCTATGTCTGATGCTGAAACACAATCTGGTAATGAACATGAACCTAATGAAAATATTAATGATGATGTTCATGATGATGCTCAACCTAGTAATGATAATGATGTAGAAATTGAACCTGCTGTTGATCTTGATAACCCACAATCAAAGAATCAACGTTATGATAAAAGAGACTTTGTTGCTAGGAAACATGGTAAAGAAAGGGAACCTTGGGTTCAGAAACCCATGCCTTTTCCTCCAAAACCATCCAAGAAAAAGGATGATGAGGATTTTGAGCGCTTTGCTGAAATGATTAGGCCTATCTTTTTGCGTATGCGATTAACTGATGTGCTCAAAACAAATCCTTATGCTAAATATATGAAGGATATCATTACTAATAAAAGAAAGATACCGGAAGCTGAGATTTCCACCATGCTTGCTAATTATACTTTTAAGGGTGGAATACCAAAGAAACTTGGAGATCCCGGAGTACCTACTATACCTTGCTCCATTAAAAGAAATTATATTAAAACTGCTTTATGTGATCTTGGAGCCGGTGTTAGTGTTATGCCTCTCTCTTTATATCGTAGACTTGACTTGAATAAGCTGACACCTACTGAAATATCTTTGCAAATGGCTGATAAATCAACTGCTATACCTGTCAGTATTTGTGAGATGTGCCTGTTGTGGTTGCAAACGTTACTATTTTAACGGACTTTGTTATTCTTGATATTCCCGAGGATGATAGTATGTCTATTATTCTTGGAAGACCTTTTCTTAATACTTCAGGGGCTATTATTGATTGCAGCAAAGGCAATGTCACTTTTCATGTTAATGGTAATGAGAATACGGTACATTTTCCGAGGAAACAACCTCAAGTTCATAGTATCAATTCCATCGGAAAAATTCCATCGATTATATTTGGAGGTTTTGAATTTCCTCTTCCTACTGTCAAGAAGAAATATGATATACTTATTATTGGGGATGTGCATATCCCCGTTGAGGTAACTTAGTGTTATTCGAAATTTCTCCGGTTTCATGATTATCGGAATGAGTTTGTTATCAAGACTTGATCAACCTTGTTAGTGGATTCTTTTTGATGAGCATGAGATGGATGAAACTAGAAGAACAAACTTTTGTACCCTTTCTATACCTTTTGTTATTTAGTAGAAATAAAGTAAAAATAGTATTTTCTGTCTGTTTCCTGACTTATCCGTGCAATATAAAAAGGTCCTGAAAATAAAAGTCCTTAGAATGCCATGCCAATTTAATATGATTTTTCGGGAATATTTGAGGATTTACTGTGCAAAAATTACCGCGGGAGGAGCTGCCACCTGGCCACGAGGGTGGTGGGCGCCCCCCCTCTAGGGCGCGCCCCCTGCCTCATGGGCCCACGGTGGCCCTCCTCCACTTATCCCAGCACCCATCTTCTTCCTCTGTCTCACACAAACACGAAAAACCAACTCAAGCACGAGTTCCAGCCACTTTTGCTGTGATTTTCGATCTCCTTGCTCAAACCACCTCTCGCAAAACTGCTTGGGGAGATTGTTCCTTGGTATGTGACTCCTCCATTGGTCCAATTAGTTTTTGTTCTAGTGCTTTATTCTTTGCAAATTTGTGCTGCATAGGTGACCATGTTCTTGAGCTTGCATGTCAAATTTATATGGTTCCAAGTAGTTCTAATGCTTGATTTAGGCCCTAGGCACTTGTAGGAGTAGTTGCTATCAGTTTCATTGAGTTTGGTTTACTTTTATTTTTTGAAGTTACTAAAAATTTCAGAATTTTTCAGAAAACGATGAGGAGATTATTGAGGGGCTCATCGAGCCAAAGCTCTAAGGAAAAGGCACCGAAGCCTAAGTATAATTTGCCGCGCACCGCGGAGATTCGAGCGTGTGAATGGCCCTCCGAGGATTTCTTGAGAGCAGCCGGTATCTATGAAGATTTTCATGAATTGGCTCACAATGCAGGCCTAACCGCTTTCCTCCATGACCAATGCGATCAGTATCTCTTGCTCACAAATACCTTTGTGCAAAACTTTTATTTCCATTCTAGGAAATCACCACCTACGGTGGAATTTCATTTATATGATGAGCATAAGGAGATGTCACTTTATGATTTCTGTCGGATTTGTTTAGTCCCTTGAGGGCAAGACAGATGAACCACATCATGATGATGTGAAGGGGTTTATTGATACTATCACTTTAGGAGAAACTAGGAAGGTTTCTCATGCACGAATCACTAGCATACATTTTCCTGTCTTACGTTACTTTGCACTATTTGCTAGTCGTTGCTTAATTGGACGCGGAAACTGTGGAAACCATATTATCCTTGATATAATTATTCTGCTCCAAGGTTTATACAGTGATAACACTTTTAGCATGGGCGGCATTATTGCTAGACGGTTAAGTATGAACCGTACCAAAGGCCCCATTTTTGGAGGCATCTATGCTACACGCCTAGCCGCACATTTTAACATACCCATTAGGCATGCTGAGAAGGAAGAAAAGGTGCTACCCCGTGTTTATCTAGATCATAAAAGTATGGTGGCACATGATTTTATTGTTAAGAATAGAGCAGGAGAGCTTAAAAATCAATTGTTCTTTAATAAACATCATCCTGAGACGATTACCCTACCAGCTCCTTCTTTGTTTGATTTGACTGTAGGCACGTACCTTGTTCCGTTGACGGCTATTCACGCCTACCGGAACCCTGCACCAGCCGAGGAGCCAGAACCGGAACCACAATTTGATCCTTCACGACAGTCTAACTATCAGTGGGATCCGGAGATGATTGCCAGCCAGTGGCAATCGGAGCCTTCTTCTTCCTCATCACAGTACGACCCCAACAACTATTATTATGGATATCCGCCAAGCCAGCCGTGGCCATAGACCAACTTAGGCCAAAAGCCTAAGCTTGGGGGAGTACGTATTTCTCACCGACATTA
This sequence comes from Triticum aestivum, assembly GCF_018294505.1. Lineage (NCBI taxonomy): Eukaryota > Viridiplantae > Streptophyta > Magnoliopsida > Poales > Poaceae > Triticum > Triticum aestivum. The sequence continues at coordinate 618,007,884 of NC_057806.1, read as the reverse complement.
CATTTATGTTCACACACACTCGTTGCGAGATGTCGGTGCTCATACTTTTTCACTGTAATATCCATGCTAGTTTATTTTCTTTTTCCTGCTTTCTTCTTGTGTGTTTGTTAAACCTTAAGAAAAACCAAAAAAATTAGTAGTAGTTTATTTTTCTGCTGTAGTAGTAATAATTAAAAAGAAAACCCAAAAATATTTCCCGTTCTTCTTTTGCTTGTTGGGAGCTTTCCCGTGTAAATAGTTTTATTTCTTTTCTTTTCTTTGGGGGTCAGTAGGAGAAGACCATAATTAAATTGTTGAAGTGGCTCTTATATGCATTATTGTTGATTTAACCAAGAGCCCATATTGCCTTGTCTTCTCCTGTTTATTGAATGCTCGCAGATTCCAGCTTAGTCCAATGCACGTGCACTCTTATTATTATTCACACCGTTCGGTCGTGCAAGTGAAAGGCAATTATGATGATATATGATGGACTGACTGAGATGAGAAAAGCTGGTATGAACTCGACCTCTTTTGTTTTTGTAAATATGATGAGTCCCTCGTTCTTGATTCAGCTTATTATGAATAAACATGTTTGCAATGACAATTAGAGATCATAGTTGCTTGTGCCATGCTTGATTAGCTATGAGTTATAATGATTTACCTTGTGTGCCAACATGCTATTGAGATGGTTATGATGTGGTATGATGGGGTGGTATCCTCCTTTGAATGATTTAAGTGACTTGACTTGGCACATGTTCACGCATGTAGTTGAAACAAATCAACATAGCCTTCACGATATTTATGTTCATGGTGGATTATATCCTACTCATGCTTGCATCCAATGTTTATTAATTTTAATGCATGTACATGGCTGTTGTCGCTCTCTAGTTGGTCGCTTCCCAGTCTTTTGCTAGCCTTCACCTGTACTAAGCGGGAATACTGCTTGTGCATCCAATCCCTTAAACCCCAAAGTTATTCCAGATGAGTCCACTATACCTTCCTATATGCGGTATCTACCTGCCGTTCCAAGTAAATTTGTATGTGCCAAACTCTAAACCTTCAAATAAACATTCTGTTTTGTATGCTCGAATAGCTCATGTATCAACAAAGGCTGTCCTTATCTTCCGTGTTAGGCGGGTTATTCTCAAGAGGAGTGGACTCCGCTCCTCACTCACGAGAAAATGGCTGGTCACCGGGATGCCCAGTCCCATGCTTTATGCAAACTAAATCAAAATTAATTGCAAACAAAACTCCCCCTGGGACCTGATGTATGTTGGAGGCACTCGTTGTTTCGAGCAAGCCATGGATTGATGCTTGTTGGTGGAGGGGGAGTATAAACTTTACCATTCTGTTTGGGAACCGCCTATAATGTGTTTAGCATGGAAGATATCGCCATCTCTTAGTTGTTACGTTGACAATGAAAGTATACCGCTCAAAATACAATTTATCTCTATTTCAAAACCGAGCTCTGGCACCTCTACAAATCCCTGCTTCCCTCTGCGAAGGGCCTATCCATTTACTTTTATGCTGAGTCATCACCCTCTTATTAAAAAGCACTAGCTGGAGAGCACGGCTGTCATTTGCATTCATCACTATTAATTTATGTTGGGTGTGACCATGATTGGATCTCTTTTACCATGAATTATAATGTCTAGTCAGTCCTTGATCTTTAAAGGTGCTCTACATTTATGTTTTGCGGTCTCAGAAAGTGCTAGCGAGATACCATCTTGTTATATCATATTATGATTGTTTTGAGAAAGTGTTGTCATCCGAGATTTATTATTATGGCTTGCTAGTTGATTACGCTATTGATATGAGTAATTATGAGACCTGATAATTATTGCAAATGTGTTTAGTTATGATCTATGCTGAAAACTTGAATGCTGGCTTGACATAGTTACAACAACAAGAGCAAACAGAGTTTGTAAAAGTTTTTCTTTCTTTCTTTCAGTTTGTCAACTGAATTGCTTGAGGACAAGCAAGGGTTTAAGCTTGGGGGAGTTGATACGTCTCCGTTGTATCTACTTTCCCAAACACTTTTGCCCTTGTTTTGGACTCTAACTTGTAGGATTTGAATGGAACTAACCCGGAGTGACGCTGTTTTCAGCAGAATTACCATGATGTTGTTTTATGTGCAGAAAACAAATATTCTCGGAATGACCTGAAACTCCACGGAACATCTTAGAAAAAAAAATAAAAAATCCTCGCCAAAGATGAAGATCAGGGGGCCCACACCCTTCTCACGAGGGTGGGGGGCGCCCCCCTAGGGCGTGCCCCCTACCTCGTGGGCCCCCTAGAAACCCTCCAACGCCAACTCCAACTCTATATATTTTCTTTCGGAGAGAAAAAAATCAGAGAGAAGAAATCATCGCGTTTTACGATACGGAGCCGCCGCCAAGTCCTAAAACCTCTCGGGAGGGCTGATCTGGAGTCCGTTCGGGGCTCCAGAGAGGGGGATTCGTCGCCGTCATCATCATCAACCATCCTCCATCACCAATTTCATGATGCTCACCGCCGTGCGTGAGTAATTCCATCGTAAGCTTAAATATTCTTGAGAACGAGATATGTGCAGCTCCTATCGGGATTTGTCGGCACATTCGGGCGGCTTTGCTGGTCTTGTTTTACCTTGTTGAAATGTCTTGTAACCGGGATTCCGAGTCTGATCGGGTCTTCCCGCTAGAAGGAATATCCTTCGTTGACCGTGAGAGCTTGTGATGGGCTAAGTTGGGACACCCCTGCAGGGATTTGAACTTTCGAAAGTCATGCCCGCGGTTATGGGCAGATGGGAATTTGTTAATGTCCGGTTGTAGTGAACTTGACACTTGACTTAATTAAAATACATCAACCGCATGCGTAGCCGTGATGGTCTCTTTTCGGCGGTGTCCGGGAAGTGAACACGGTGTTGGAGTTATGCTTGAACGTACGTAGTTCTAGGATCACTTCTTGATCTTGGTAGTTTCTCGTCCGTGCTTTGCCTTCTCTTCTCGCTCTCATTTGCGTATGTTAGCCACCATATATGCTAGTGCCCGCAGCAGCTCCAACGGTTAACCGAGGAACCGAAAAGGCCTCGTGTGTGTTGCAGCCCAACACCTCTCCAAGGTGGCCCAAAGCCCAGCTAAACCTCCTCCATCATCTCGGTCGTTCGATCACGATCGCGTGGCCGAAAACCGCACCTCATTTGGAGTCTCCTACCTCCCTCTACCTATAAATATGTGCTCTCCTCCGAAAATTCCGCGCAGATCAAACCCTAGTCTCCCCCCTCCTCGCACCACCGGACATGTCCACTCCGCCGCCAGACGTGTCCACCCCGCCGCCACGTTGCTCCGACCAATGGGGCTCGCCACGTCACCTCTGCCGCCACTCCGAGCCAACCGCCGGGTGCCACCTGTCACTCCGCCTCCTCCCCACCGCGCCGGGCCCGCGAAGCCCATGGCCAGCCCGCGCCGGGACCGAGTGCGCCGCCCGCTCAGCCGCGGCTCCCCGCGCCCCACGCCGCCGCCATTTCCCGTCGCCGGTCGCCCGCCGTCTTGCCCCGCTCGCCGGCGCCCCGCGCACCAACCTCGATTCCCTCGCCGCCTCGCCGTCCGGCACCGCCCGCGCCGCTGCACCCGTCCTCTGCCGCCTTGCCGTCCGGCAACCGCGTCGGCCACCGCGTGCCTCGCCGCCGCCCCGCAGGCGGTTCCTCGCCTCCACCCCGCCGGCGCCCGTCTCCGGTCGCCACTCCGGCCAGATCCGGGCGGGTGGATGAGATCCACCCGTCCCGCGATCCAAACGCGCACGTCTCCGTCCCGGAACCCCGAGATCCAGTTTTTCCCGCGAGGTCGTATTCCTACCAAGTCCCAGTAATTTTTAGCTTTCTTCATCATGGCATAACTCTGCATCCGTGGCTCCGTTTTGGGCGTGTAGCATATCAAATTGTTCGTATCGATGTGTACTTCATTTCATTCCATTGCACCATGTTCATTAGAGTTCATCTTGATGCCCTAAATGCTGTTGCAAGAGTGCTATGTGATGTTAGTTTCAGATTCTTAACAGATTATGGACATTTGTCATTTTTGCCATGTTTAAAGCGTGCCTCCTATGAACTTGAGCCCTACATGTGTTTTGAATTATGACATGCCATCTTTACAGTGGTGTATGCCATGTAGTTTTGTGATCTTTGTGGTGACTAGCACAAGCATGCAAAGTAGCTCTCGTGATGTTGCTGATTTCAGGGACAATTCTTCTAAGTCATTTCCCTGATATTATTTTTATGCCATGTATTCATGTTGCTACAGAGTGATCCATGCCTCTTTTGAGCATGTTTAGTAAGGATGACTTTTGAGATATTGTTATGCTCTATCCATCCATGTCTTTGTTTGCAATTTTGGAGCACCCTAGCATGACTCAATCTTGCTCTACTTTTGCTATAAAATGTTCCTAATAGATTGTTTACGTGTTAGGCAATTTTTCCAAGGTTGTTGTAGTTGATCCTTGCATGATATGAGAGTGTTCTTGCCATGGTTAGCTTATTTATCATGTATACTTGCTGGGTGTATGCTTATCTTGTCATGCAATGCCTTGTGGTGAGTGCATCGAGCTCGCAAACATGCCTATGTAACTCTGTTTTTGCCATGTTCCAGTTTTCTGCTAAGTCGGAATCTGTTAACGAAACTTGCTATGTTTACATGGGTGCCATTGTATTTTCTGATCCCTTTTGGCTTATGATCAGTAAGGGACTTTTGTTATATGCTTTGAGTAGTTTCATGTCTTGCCTTGCTTTGCCATGATATGTTCCTGTAGCATGTTGTTATCTTGCTCTAAACATTGCTTCCTGATGTTAAATCCTGCCATGTTGTTATTTTCACTAAGTCTGTGAACCTGATATCTTTTGCACTTTTGCCATGCTTGTTTGAACCTGCTATTGTGTGAATTAGCCATAGCTCAGTGTTCATCTTTTGTCAAGCATCTTGAGTAGATCACTGCCATATGCTTTGTTGTTATGTTAGAGTGCAGTAGCTTGTTGTTCTTGATGCATTTAGATGGCCTCGTGTTGTTAATCGCAGCTTTGTGCCATTATTGTTTTGCTTGCCATTTGCAAACCGTGCATCCGATTACGGTGATCTTTATATCGATTTCGACCGAAATCGACTCATCTTTCCAGCGGTACACTTGGTTTTCCAAGTTGAGGCCTGGTTCAATCTTTCCCTTCCGAAGCACGCATATGCATTGCATATCACATCCCGCATATCATGCCATGTTTTGCATCATGTTGCTTGCGCTTTGCACCGTGGTTGATTGTGGTTCCCTTTGCTTGTTCTTGCTTTGGGTAGAGCCGGGAGACGAGTTCGTGTTCGAGGAACCCGTTGAGTTCGCTTACGAGGACCAAGCTTTCGTCTTCTCGAAGAACTTTGCAGGCAAGATGACCATACCCTCGAAATAACTTCTATCTTTGCTTGCTAGATGCTCGCTCTATTGCTATGCCTATGCCGCAATACCTACCACATGCTTTATCATGCCTCCCATTTTGCCATGTCAAGCCTCTAACCCACCCTGTCCTAGCAAACCGTTGTTTGGCTATGTTACCGCTTTGCTCCGCCCCTCTTATAGCGTTGCTAGTTGCAGGTGAAGATTGGAGTTTGTTCCTTGTTGGAACATGATTATTGTTGGGATATCACAATATATCTTATTTAATTAATGCACCTATATACTTGGTAAAGGGTGGAAGGCTCGGCCTTATGCCTGGTGTTTTGTTCCACTCTTGCCGCCCTAGTTTCCGTCATACCGGTGTTATGTTCCTTGATTTTGCGTTCCTTACGCGGTTGGGTGATAATGGGAACCCCTTGATAGTTCACATTGAATAAAACACCTCTAGCAAGGCCCAACCTTGGTTTTACATTTTCCTAACAACCTATAACCTTCCCTTGGGTTTTCACGAGCTCGAGGGTAATCTTTATTTTAAACCCCCGGGCCAGTGCTCCTCTCAGTGTTGGTCCAACCTGTCAGCTGCCGGTGGCCACCAGGGGCAACTCTGGGCTGGCCTACCAGAACCTTGGACAATCTGGTGTGCCCTGAGAACGAGATATGTGCAGCTCCTATCGGGATTTGTCGGCACATTCGGGCGGCTTTGCTGGTCTTGTTTTACCTTGTTGAAATGTCTTGTAACCGGGATTCCGAGTCTGATCGGGTCTTCCCGCTAGAAGGAATATCCTTCGTTGACCGTGAGAGCTTGTGATGGGCTAAGTTGGGACACCCCTGCAGGGATTTGAACTTTCGAAAGTCATGCCCGCGGTTATGGGCAGATGGGAATTTGTTAATGTCCGGTTGTAGTGAACTTGACACTTGACTTAATTAAAATACATCAACCGCGTGCGTAGCCGTGATGGTCTCTTTTCGGCGGTGTCCGGGAAGTGAACACGGTGTTGGAGTTATGCTTGAACGTACGTAGTTCTAGGATCACTTCTTGATCTTGGTAGTTTCTCGTCCATGCTGTGCCTTCTCTTCTCGCTCTCATTTGCGTATGTTAGCCACCATATATGCTAGTGCCCGCAGCAGCTCCACCTCACTAACTTTTTCCTACCCATAAGCTTAAATATTCTTGATCACGAGGGCTGAGTCCCCGTGACTCACAGATTACTTCCAAAACCAGATGCAGGTGCCGATGATGCCATTCTAGGGGATGCAACTGAACTCAAGTGGGAGTTCGATGAGGACTCGGGACGTTACTACGTTTCTTTTCCAGACGATCAGTAATGGAGCCCAGTTGGGGCGATCGGGGATCTTTTGCATTAGGGGTTGTCTTTCTTTATTTGGTTCCGTAGTCGGACCTTGATTCTATCTGGATGATGTAATGCTATATTTATGTATTGTGTGAAGTGGCGATTGTAAGCCAACTCTTTATCTCTATCTTATTCAGTACATGGGATGTGTAAAGATTACCCCTCTTGCGACATGCCTACAATGCGGTTATGCCTCTAAGTCATGCTCCAACACGTAGGAGATATAGCCGCATCGTGGGTGTTACAACACACCTGAGAATCCCAATGATATTTCTATTTCTGATGCTGAAACACAATCTGGTAATGAACATGAACCTAGTGATAATGTTAATGATGATGTTCATGTTGATGCCCAACCTAGCAATAATAATGATGTAGAAATTGAACCTGCTATTGATCTTGATAACCCACAATCAAAGAATCAACGTTATGATAAGAGAGACTTTGTTGCCAGGAAGCACAGTAAGGAAAGAGAACCATGGGTTCAGAAACCCAGTATTTTCCTCCTAAACCATCCAAGAAAAAGGATGATGAGGATTTTGAGCACTTTGCTGAAATGATTAGACCTATCTTTTTGCGTATGCGTTTGACCAATACGCTTAAAATGAATCCTTATGCTAAGTACATGAAAGATATTGTTACTAATAAAAGAAAGATACCAGAAGCTGAAATTTCTACCATCCTTGCTAATTATACTTTTAAGGGTGGAATACCTAAGAAACTAGGAGATCCCGGAGTACCAACTATACCATGCTCCATTAAAAGAAACTATGTTAAAACTACTTTATGTGATCTTGGAGCCGGTGTTAGTGTTATGCCTCTCTCTTTATATCGTAGACTTGATTTGAATAAGTTGACACCTACTGAAATATCTTTGCAAATGGCTGATAAATCAACTGCTATACCTGTCGGTATTTGTCAGGATGTGCCTGTTGTGGTTGCAAATGTTACTATTTTAACGGACTTTGTTATTCTTGATATTCCTGAGGACGATAGTATGTCTATTATTCTTGGAAGACCCCTTTTTGAATACTGCAGGGGCTGTTATTGATTGCACCAAAGGCAATGTCACTTTTCATGTTAATGGTAATGAGCATACAATACACTTTCCGAGGAAACAACCTCAAGTCCACAGTATCAATTCTATTGGAAAAAATTCAACAATTACTATTGGAGGTTTTGAATTTCCTCTTCCTACTGTCAAGAAGAAATATGATATTCTTATTGTTGGGGATGTGCATATCCCCGTTGAGGTAACCTAGTGTTATTCGAAAATTCTCCGGTTCCATGTTACTCGGAATGAGTTTGTTAACAAGACCCGATCAACCTTGTTAGTGGATTCCTTTTGATGAGCATGAGATGGATGAATTTAGAAAACACAACTCTGTGTACCCTATTTTTACTTTCGGTTATTTATATTAAATAAAGTGAAAATAGTATTTTTCTTTCTGTTTTCTGAATTATCCATGTAATAAAAAAATACCCTGAAAATAAAAGTTCTCCAAATGCCCTTAAATTTAAATATGATTTTTTCTGGAATATTTGAGAATATCTGGCACTGAGAACACAGCAGGGGGAGCAAGCACTTGGCCACGAGGGTGCATGGCGCACCCTACCCCCCTGGGCGCGCCCCCCTGCCTCGTGGGCCTACGGTGGCTCCCCTCCACTTATTCCAGCCACCACACACTCCTTCTTCCTCCCAAAAAAATCACCAACCAGCTCAAACCCGAGTCCAAGCTCATTTTGCTGCCATTTTCGATCTCCTTGCTCAAAGCTCCATTCAAAAACTGCTTTGGGGGATTGTTCCTTGGTTGTGACTCCTCCAATGGTCCAATTAGTTTTTGTTCTAGTGCTTTATTCATTGCATATTTTTGCTGCTTAGGTGACCCTGTTCTTGAGCTTGCATGTCAAATTTATATGGTCAAAAGTAGTTTTAATGCATCATATATCCTCTAGGCACTTGTGGGAGTAGTTTCTATCAATTTTATTGAGTTTGGTTCACTTTTATTTTAAAGTTACTAAAAATTTCAGAAATTTTCAGAAAAAGATGATGAGATTTTTGAGGGGCTCATCGAGCCGAAGCTCGAAGGATAAGAAAAGTGAGGAGGATAAGAGGCCCAAATATAATATCCCTCGCACCGCGGAAGTCCGGCCGTGTGAATGGCCTTGTGATAGTTTCTTGAGAGCAGCCGGGATTTATGATGATTTTTATGAGTTGGCTGAGAATGCAGGCCTCACCGCCTTCCTCCACGACCAACACGAACAGTATCTCTTACTCACCAATATCTTTGTGCAAAACTTTCATTTCCATGCTAGGAGCTCACCACCTACGGTGGAATTTTATTTATATGATGAGCATAAGGAGATGTCACTTTATGATTTTTGCCGGGTTTGTTTGTTCCCTTTCGAGGGCAGCGTAGAGGAACCACATCGTGACGATGTGGAAGGGTTTATTGATACAATTGTTGTAGGGGAAACGAGGAAAGTTTCCGATGCAAGAATTACTAGCATACATTTTCCTGTTTTATGTTACTTCGCAATATTTGCTAGTAGATGCTTAATTGGTCGCGAAAACTGTGGCAACCTTAGTGCCCCTGATATTGTATGGGCGCTATTGTTGCAAAGCGGTTAAATCTTAACCATACTAAGGGCCCCGTCCTTGGAGGCATCTTCGCCCCGCGCCTTGCTGCACACTTTAACATACCTATTAGGCATTATGAGAAGGAAGAGAAGTTGTTGCCTCCTTTTTTTCTAGACTATAAGAGTATGTAGCACATGATTTTATCGTTAAGAATAAGGAAAAGATGCTTAAGTACAAGCTGATATTTGATAAAAATCACACTGAGACTATTACTTTGCATGATCCTTCCTTGTTTGACTTATCTGCAGTCAAGTACCTTGTTCCGCTGGAGGCCATTCATGCCTACTGAAAGCCCATACCAGCTACAGAGCCAGAGCCGGAACCACAATTTGATCCTCACCGGCAGTCTGCTTATCAGTGGAATCCGGAAGAGATCGCCAACCAGTGGCACCAGGGGGATTCCTCTCAGTACGACCCCAACTATTACTTCGGATATCCGCTAGGCCAGCCTTGGCCATAGACCAACTTATTCCAAAAGCCTAAGCTTGGGGGAGTACGTATTTCTCACCGACATTACATTCATGTTCACACACTCATGCCAGTTGTCGGTGCTCATACTTTTTCATTGTATCACCCATGCTAGTTCAATTTCCTTTTTATGCTTTCTTCTTTGTGTGTTTGATAAACCTTAATAAAAAACAAAAAAAATAGTTGTAGCTTTTAGTTAGTTTACTTTTCATGCTGTAGTAGTAATAATTAAAAAGAAAACCCAAAAAGATTTCTCGTTCTTCTTTTGCTTGTTGGGAGCTTTCCCGTGTAAATAGTTTTATTTCTTTCTTGTTCTTTGGGGGTTGAGAGGAGAAGACCATGATTAAAATGTTGAGTGGCTCTCATATGCATTATTGTTGATCTAACAAAGAGCCCATATTACATTGTCTTCTCTCTTGAATTGAATGCTTGCAGATTCCAGCTTAGTCCAATGCACGTGCACTATTATTATTTTCCACACTATCCGGTCGTGCAAGTGAAAGGCAATAATGATGATTATATGATGAACTTATTGAGATGAGAAAAGCTGGTATGAACTCGACCTCTCTTGTTTTTGTAAATATGATTAGTTCATCATTCTTGATTCAGTCTATTATGAATAAACATGTTTGCAATGACAATTACAGATTATAGTTGCTTATGCCATGTTTAATTAGCTAGGAGCTTATAATGGTTTACCTTGCGTGCCAACATGCTATTAAAATGGTTGTGATGTGGTATGATAGGGTGGTATCCTCTTTTGAACGATTCGAGTGGCTTGACTTGGCACATGTTCACGCATGTAGTTGAAACAAAATCAACATAGCCTCTACGATATTTATGTTCATGGTACATTATATCCTACTCATGCTTGCATTCGGTGTTGATTAATTTTAATGCATGTTCATGACTATTGTCGCTCTCTAGCTGGTCGCTTCCTAGTCTTTTTCTAGCCTTAACCTGTACTAAGCGGGAATACTGTTTGTGCATCCAATCCCATAAACCCCAAAGTTGTTCCATATGAGTCCACCATACCTACCTATATACGGTATCTACCTGCCGTCCCAAGTAAATTTGTATGTGCCAAACTCTAAACCTTCAAATAAACATTCTGTTTTGTATGCTCGGATAGCTCATGTATCAACTAGGGATGTCCGTATCTTCCATGTTAGGCGAGTTATTCTCAAGAGGAGTGGACTCCGCTCCTCACTCACGAAAAAATGGCTGGTCACCGGGATGCCTAGTCCCATGCTTTATGCAAATCAAATCAAAATAATTGCAAACAAAAACTCCCCCGGGACTGTTGTTAGTTGGAGGCACTAGTTGTTTCGAGCAAGTCATGGATTGATGCTTGTTAGTGGAGGGGGAGTATAAACTTTACCATTCTGTTTGGGAACCGCCTATAATGTGTGTAGCATGGAAGATATCGCCATCTCTTGGTTGTTATGTTGACAATGAAAGTATACCGCTCAAAATTTTATTCATATCTATTTCAAAACCGAGCTCTAGCACCTCTACAAATCCCTGCTTCCCTCTGTGAAGGGCCTATCTATTTACTTTTATGTTGAGTCATCACCCTCTTATTAAAAAGCACCAGTTGGAGAGCACCGCTGTCATTTTCATCCATTACTGTTAGGTTTACATTGAGTATGACTTGACTGGATCTCTTTTACCATGAATTACAATGTCTAGTCAGTCCTTGATCTTTAAAGGTTCTCTGCATTTATGTTTTGCGGTCTCAGAAAGGGCTAGCGAGATACCATCTTGTTATATCATATCATGATTGTTTTGAGAAAGTGTTGTCATCCAAGATTTATTATTATTGCTCGCTAGTTGATGATGCCATTGATATGAGTAAACATGAGACCTAAATGTTATTGTGAATATGGTTAGTTCATAATCTCTGCTAAAAACTTGAATGTTGGCTTTACATATTTACAACAACAAGAGCAAACAGAGTTTGTAAAAGTTTGTCTTTATCACTTCCAGTTTATCAACTGAATTGCTTGAGGACAAGCAAAGGTTTAAGCTTGGGGGAGTTGATACGTCTCCGTTGTATGTACTTTTCCAAACACTTTTGCCCTTGTTTTGGACTCTAACTTGCATGATTTGAATGGAACTAACCCGAACTAACGTTGTTTTCAGCAGAATTGTCATGGTGTTATTTTTGTGCGGAAATGAAAGTTCTCGGAATGACCTGAAAATCAACGGAGAATTATTTTGGAATATATAAAAAATACTGGAAGGAAGATCCACGTCAGGGGGCCTCCACCTATCCACGAGGGTGGGGGGCGCGGCCGACCCCCCTGGGTGCGCCCCTACCTTGTGGGCCCCCTGATGCTCCACCGACCTCAACCTTGACTCCATATATTCACTTTCGGGGAGAAAAAACCATAGAGAAGGATTCATCGCGTTTTACGATACGGAGCCACCGCCAAGCCCTAAACTCTCTTGGGAGGGCTGATCTGGAGTCCGTTCGGGGCTCCGGAGAGGGGAATCCGTCGCCATCGTCATCGTCAACCTTCCTCCATCGCCGATTTAATGATGCTCACCACTGTGCGTGAGTAATTTCATCGTAGGCTTGCTGGACGGTGATGGGTTGGATGAGATTTATCATGTAATGGAGTTAGTTTTGTTAGGGTTTGATCCCTAGTATCCACTATGTTCTGAGATTGATGTTGCTATGAGTTTGCTATGCTTAATGCTTGTCACTAGGGCCCGAGTGACATGATTTTAGATCTGAACCTATTATGTTTTCATCAATATATGAGAGTTCTTGACCCTATCTTGCAAGTCTATAGTCACCAACTATGTGTTATGATTCGGCAACCCCGAAGTGACAATAATCGGGACCACTCCCGGTGATGACCGTAGTTTGAGGAGTTCATGTATTCACTATGTGTTAATGCTTTGGTCCGGTACTCTATTACAAGGAGGCCTTAATATTCCGTAGTTTCCAATAGGACCCCGCTGCCACGGGAGGGTAGGACAAAAGATGTCATGCATGTTCTTTTCCATAAGCATGTATGACTATATTCGGAATACATGCCTACATTACATTGAAGAATTGGAGCTAGTTCTGTGTCACCCTATGTTATGACTGTTACATGATGAACCGCATCCGGCATAATTCTCCATCACCGATCCATTGCCTACGAGCTTTCCATATATTGTTCTTCGCTTATTTACTTTTCCCTTGCTATTGTTACAATCACTACAAAACACCAAAAATATTACTTTTGCTACCGTTACTTTTGCTATCGTTGCCACTACTATCATATTACTTTGCTACTAAATACTTTGCTGCAGATATTAAGTTTCCATGTGTGGTTGAATTGACAACTCGGCTGCTAATACTTGAGAATATTCTTTGCCTCCCCTTGTGTCGAATCAATAGACTTGGGTTGAATACTCTACCCTCAAAAACTGTTGCGATCCCCTATACTTGAGGGTTATCAGGATCTTAATCTGGTTGTCCTACGAGGTTCGGTAGTAACTTGATCAGAAGTTTCATGATCATCATCATTAACTTCCTCACTTACTGGTGTAGGAATCACTGCAACCGATTTCTATGATGAACTACTTTCCAATAAGGGGGCAGGTAGAATTACCTGATCAAGTTCTACTTTCCTCCCACTCACTTCTTTCGAGAGAAACTCCTAGTCTAGAAAGAATCCATTCTTAGCAACGAATATCTTGCCTTCAGATCTGTGAAAGAAGGTGTACCCAACAGTCTCCTTCAGGTATCCTATGAAGACACATTTCTCCAATCTAGGTTCGAGCCTATCAGGTTGAAGCTTTTTCACATAAGCATCGCAGCCCCAAACTTTAAGAAATGACAACTTGGGTTTCTTGCCAAACCATAGTTCATATGGCGTCGTCTCAACAGATTTAGATGGTGCCCTATTTAATGTGAACGCAGCCGTCTCTAAAGCATAACCCCAAAACGATAGTGGTAAATCAGTAAGAGACATCATAGATCGCACCATATCTAATAAAGTACGATTATGACGTTCGGACACACCATTACACTGTGGTGTTCTGGGTGGCGTGAGTTGCGAAGCTATTCCGCATTGTTTAAAATTAAGACCAAACTCGTAACTCGAATATTCTCCTCCACGATCAGATCATAGAAACTTTATTTTCTTGTTACGATGATTTTCCACTTCACTCTGAAATTCTTTGAACTTTTCAAATGTTTCAGACTTATGTTTCATCAAGTAGATATACCCATGTCTGCTCAAATCATCTGTGAAGGTCAGAAAATAATGCTACCCGCCACGAGCATCAACACTCATCGGACTGCATACATCAGTATGTATTATTTCCAACAAGTCTGTTGCTCGCTCCATTGTTCCGGAGAATGGATTTTTAGTCATCTTGCCCATGAGGCATGATTCGCAAGCATCAAGTTATTCCAAAAGCCCATCAGCATTGAGTTTCTTCATGCGCTTTACACCAATATGACCTAAACGGCAGTGTCACAAATAAGTTGCACTATCATTATTAAACTTATATCTTTTGGCTTCAATACTATGAACATGTGTATCACTACTATCAAGATTTAGTAAAAAGAGACCACTCATCAAGGGTGCATGACAATAAAAGATATTATTCATATAAAGAGAACAACCATTATTTTCTAATTTAAATGAATAACCGTCTCGCATCAAAAAAGATCCAGATATAATGTTCATGCTTAACGCTGGCACCAAATAACAATTATTCAGGTCTAAAACTAATCCCTAAGGTAGATGTAGAGGTAGCGTGCCGACGGCGATCACATCGACTTTGGAACCATTTCCCACGCGCATCGTCACCTCGTCCTTAGCCAATCTTCGCTTAATCTGTAGCCCATGTTTCGAGTTACAAATATTAACAATAGAATCAGTATCAAATTCCCAGGCGCTACTGCGAGCATTAGTAAGGTACACATCAATAACATGTATATCAAATATACCTTTCACTTTGCCATCCTTCTTTTCCGCCAAATACTTGGGGCAGTTCCGCTTCCAGTGACCAGTCCCTTTGCAGTAGAAGCACTCAGTCTCAGGCTTAGGTCCAGACTTGGGCTTCTTCACTTGAGCAGCAACTTGTTTGTCGTTCTTCTTTAAGTTCCCCTTCTTCCCTTTGCCCTTCTTCTTGAAACTGGTGGTCTTATTAACCATCAACACTATTGGAGATATGCCCTAGAGGCAATCTTGTATGATGATATTTCCTATGTGTTCATGAATAAAGATAGTCCTTGGGCAGTATCAATGATGTGTATCAGGAAGTACATGCCTTGTTTGTGGGACTATGCATTGTATGATGATTGTCCTAAAAGGTCCCTAGTCGAAAGGGATGTGTGGATGCGCAGCCAACTAGACTAGAATATGACACGGTCGATGGCTTGGTCTCACTAGCCATGGAGCATTGGATGCTAACCGGATAATATGGACTTGGAAGGATCTGGTCGGATTCGACGTAGTCGGATCCGAGTCGAGATAAGGTCCGAGTCGGACAGACCCAACTATGAGACGCAGCGATATGTCATCTGTGAGTCTCTAGTACAACATATGTTCTATGTCCTAAGACCTGAGCTGACGCATGTACTCGGGATGGTGACAGACTTGCTTTGGGCCGACCAAACACTACTCCGTAACTGGGTAGTTATAAAGGTAGGTTTCAGGTTTGTCCAGAACCATGCTGCGAGACGTGGTCAAGCAAGATGGGATTTGCCCCTCCGATCAGGAGAGATATACTCTGGGCCCCTCATGTGATCCGACCAGGATAAGCATGGCCATGCGACAAGGATTATGAGATAATCCGGTTTGTGGTCGACATCACTAGAACGAGAAAGAGGTCAGGCTAGCACAAGGATGACAGACTTGCCTTGAGCTCGACAACATATATCGTGTGGCAAAAGGAATGCAAGTATGATGTACAGGCTTGCTAACCAGCTTCATAGTCTGCTTGGTGTTCGGCATGCCTTGCTAGAGGCCGCTACCAACCGTGCATTTCGGAGGTGATCCAGACTGCGACCAAGCCGACTTGAACCTAAGGGGCCGCGCGCTTAAGGGAAGGAACCTACGAGGTCGGATCTGAGGACACTGGTCGGATGTGATCCGAACTGTATTCGGATTGTGGCCGAGTAGACTTATGGGCTTTAGGGTCCGTGCGAGGCCCAAGTGTTGAGCCCGCGGCGGACGCCTATATATAGTGGAGGTGCCGCACACTCAGGATTTTGATCGCTTCAGCGCTGTCACTAGGGTTTGCATGTGTTGCGAATAGACACCTCCACTCGCCGCTGATTGTGTGATCGGACCTAGCAGTCCGCCGCACGATGTTCCTCCTACACGCGCGGATACTGTTAGAGGCGGTGCACTTGCGCCGCTCCGATGAACATGTATGTGGGAACCGGCCACCAGCTATACGAGGGAGATCGGACGAGGAGGAGACGATCCACACGGACGCGCTGCCCCAACTCTTCTTCCGTTGCGCGGCAGTGCGCGTCTAGTGGTAACGAACTGTGATCCATCTCCCGTAGCATGTTCTCGGTTGTTCTGCGCGTTGGAAATTTTAATTTGCAGTCGACGCATCCTACCGTAGATCCCAACAGTGGTATCAGAGCCTCTTCTATAGGATTTGGATTCAGATCGTATGCATATTAGATATGTGGAGGCAATAGATGAGATCTGTTGTCATTAACAAGATCGGCTGTGTGCACGGTTGATAAGATCAACTGTACATGGGGATCGATGAGGCTATGTTTTCTGTCAATCAGGATCGATGAGGTCGTCACACGATCTACCCCTACCGGTCGGTTATCCGCCATCATGGTTAACAGTGAAACATAAATCCGAATCGGATTCGCGATGATCAATGAGATCGGTCAGATCAGAGAATTCGGCGTGATCGGAGTTCAGATGTGATCACTCAAACCGGTAGAATGCGATTCTATGCATAACTTTATTTTGTAGGGTTTGATGTGAATAGTATGGCTCATGTGTATGTGATGCATGTGCATAAATTATACATGGCCTGTGTGTTATGTTTGTCAGCCGACAGGAGCCAAAGTGTTGTCATTATATTTTATAATGACCTCCGTGTCGACTTGTGACTATGTAAAATTCATTACTAGTTGTAGTAGTTGGATAATAGAGATCAGGTTGGAGGCTTGGCATCCCGGCATGACAAACAAGATGGAGTTCCTAGATGGTCATCGGAGTCGGAGCCGACCTAGAAGGACATCCATGAAGGAGCCATACTATTTCACAATATGTGTTTATTTGTGATTGCTATGATCCCTCATGAATATCAAGCGAATTGCCATCCCCGATGTTGCACCTTCACACGTCAAGTACGTCTAGTAGTGGGCTCATAAAATTGCGGTGCTGCTGGGTGTCCTTGAACTGAAGGGTTCGTGTCGGACACAGACATGCACTGCATCAGGTTAGCTTGACAAGGCTATCAAAACGGTTTTGGGCCTTGTGGCAAAGAAGGTTTGGGGCCGGGGTATGAGATACCTACCCGACCAACAGGAGTCATATGGAGATACGATTAGCAAGGAGTTGCTTACCGGATAGACATGTTGTCTAGAAGTGATGCTAAAGCTCACTAGTCGCATGTGCTAGTCGGATCCTGAATCACTGAGAGTTTGTGGAGGGATGCTGACTTCAGTGGGAGTATTTCTGTTTAAGGCTAGAATTACTCTACATAAACACATTGCTTAGTGATTGCATATTTTTCTATTATAGATCAATGGCACCACCTGCTCAACCCAACTTTGCATTGAAATCAATTCTGGAAAAGGATAAACTGAATGGAACAAACTTTACTACTTGGTATAGAAATTTGAGAACTCAAGCATGATAAAAAGGAACAACTTCTAGAGGATCCGCTTCTAGAGGAACTAGCTGATAATGCTAGTACCACAACCAAGAATGCCTACCAGTGAATCAAATGAGATCAGCTGCCTCATGCTGGCTTGTGTGGAGCCCGATTTGCAGTAGCATTTCGAAGACGTTGGGGCTTTCGATATGATCGAGAGTCTCAAGAGCATGTTTCAGGTGCAGGCTAGGACCGAAAGGTTCAACGTCTGGCGATCCTTGATGGATTGTAAGCTAAAGGAAGGTGATCCACTGAGCCCGCATGTGATCAAAATGATCGGATATGTGCAAGCTTTGGATCGGTTGGGCTTCCCGCTCTTGGATGAGTTGGCTACTGATGCAGTTCTGGGTTCTCTTCCGCCCAGCTATGGGACGTTCATCTCGAACTATCATATGCATGGCATGGATAAGAAGCTCACTGAATTGCATGGGATGCTCAAAGTGGCAGAGCAGGATATTAAGAAAGGCACGCATCAAGTGTTTATGGTGCAGAAATCGGCTAAGTTCAAGAAGAGTTGGTCTAAGAAGAAGGCTAAGGCAAAGGGCACGGAGATGGTAACCTCCGCCGTTGCGCCGAAGTCTGGACCGGACTCAAAAACCATTTGCTTTCATTGCAAGGAAACTGGTCACTGGAAGAGGAACTGTAGCAAGTGGCTTGCAGAGCATGGCAAGGAGGCCAGGAATGCTGCTTCAGGCAAAGGTACACTTGTTGCATATGTTATAGACATTTACCTTGCTGACATACCTAGTAGCTCTTGGGTATTTGATACCGGATTGGTTGTTCATATTTGCAACTCGATGCAGGGGCTGGTAAGAACTAGGCATGTGGCACAAGGGGAAATTGACATCAGGGTCGTCAACAAAGCAAGAGTTCCAGCGTTGGAGGTCGGCATGATGCAGCTCCAACTTCCTTCTGGATTTATTTTGGAATTGAATAATTGTTATTACATTCCTGCACTTAGTCGGAACATTATTTCTGCCTCATGCTTGATGAGTCAGGGTTATGAGTCAGGGTTATGAACATTATTTGAATGGTATGTTCCACGGCTATGCACCCATTGTTGATGGGTTATTTTTATTGAATCTAGAACAAGAACTGGTCTATAACGTGAATGTCAAGAGGCATAAGCCTAATGAGATAAATCCAACATACTTCTAGCATTACCGGCTTGGACACATTAGTATGAAACGCATGAAGAAGCTCCATGATGATGGACTCCTAACTTCGACCGACTTTGGGTCATTCGAGACATGCGAATCATGCTTGCTCGGCAAGATGACTAAGTCTCCTTTCGCAAAGAGTTGTGAGAGGGCATCCGAGCTGTTGGAACTGATACAAAGTGATGTGTGTGGACCAATGAGCACAACTGCCAGAGGTGCCTATCAGTACTTCGTGACTTTTACCGACGACTTGAGTAGATATGGATATATCTATTTGATGAGGCACAAGTCAGAGACTTTTGAAAAGTTCAAAGAGTTTCAAAACAAGGTTGAGAATCAGCTCGGCAAGACTATAAAACTTCTACGATCTGATCGCGGAGGTGAGTACATGAGCCAGGAGTTTGATGATCATCTGAAAAGTAGAGGTATAGTACCTCAGCTCACACCTCCGGGTACGCCACAGAGAAATGGTGTATCGGAACGGAGGAATCGCACCTTGTTGGACATGGTTCGATCTATGATGAGCAAGTCGGATTTACCCTTGTCATTCTGGGGATACGCTCTAGAAACTGCAGCTTTCACACTTAACAGGGTACCATCAAAATCCATAGACAAAACACCACATGAGATGTGGACCGGGAAGAGTCCCAGTTTGTCTTTTCTAAAGATTTGGGGTTGTGAAGCATTTGTCAAGAAACTTATGTCAGACAAGCTTACACCCAAGTTGGATAAATGCATATTCGTGGGATATCCGAGGGAAACCTTGGGATATAACTTCTACAACTGGGAAGAGAACAAAGTGTTTGTTGCTCGGAACGGGGTTTTCCTTGAGAAAGAGTTTCTCAGTCAGGAGGCCAGTGGGAGGACGGTCCGACTCGAAGAAATTCGAGGACCACTCGGGGACGGCTCGGCTGGTGTTGAGATCATACCGGAGTCAGTCAGGGAACCCGTAGTGGAAGAGGCACCGGAACCACGGAGGTCGGAAAGATTGCGCAGAGTGCCCGATGTATTGTTGGTAGAAAGCGACGAGCCGGCCACATATGCGGAAGCGATGGTGAGCCCAGATTCCGAGGCATGGCCGGAGGCCATGAGATCCGAGTTAAAGTCCATGGATGAGAATCAAGTTTGGGACTTGGTTGATCCGCCGCCTGGCGTATCAGCCATTGGTTGCAAATGGGTCTTTGAAAAAAAAACCGATGTGGATGGAAATGTCCAGATCCACAAAGCTCGGCTTGTCGCTAAGTGTCGGGGATATACCCCGCGGCGTAAACCGGCCGGAAGTATAACCCGACCGGACTAGGCGTTTCATTGGTAAACCGCCAGAGGATTGGCGGTTTACGTGATTGGCGGTTTACGTGTCTGGCGGTTTACATGTCTGGCGGTTCACTGGTATGATGATTCACGAGCCTGAAGACTCATTGGTGACCCGGCGCGTGTTCCAGATGGATGACAAGGCCCAAGGCCCAACATGTCTGTTTATATTAATGGTGGGCCGGTTTAAGTGGAAAGGCATGAGGAACATTTATCTTACAAAGAGTTAAGACCTGGACTTGTATCCGGTTTGTATTAGAGATACACTAGTCCTAATCCTAATAGGACTCTACATGTAACTCGCCCCTCCAACATATATAAGGAGGGGCAGGGCTCCCCAAAAGGGACAAGATTCACAAGTTCCACGAATTGGACAAGTTAGGTTTAGACAATAGCTCTCGAGATAGAGCACTCTTGTAACCGTGGTCATCATCATCAATATCAATGAAGCAGGATGTAGGCTTTTACCAACACCGTGAGGGGCCGAACCTGGGTAAAACATCGCGTCTCTCGTCCCGCTCAACCCCTCTCAAGCTACCACATAGATGTGTTGGCCTCGCGACTAAGTCCTGACACTAAGGACATCTACCGTGACAATTTCACGACAGTTGGCGCCCACCATGGGGCTCGCGCACGGTGGTGTTGAGTTCTTGGAGGGATTCTTCCAAGGGTTTCGAGAAGTTTGTGGTTTTCAGATGAAGCAGAGCCGGATTGCATCTATGTGCATCGTGACATGCCACCAGGCGATCCGTCATGGCCGGATCACTTTTCGCTGCACCGTTGTGGGAAACCAAGGGCAGAAGGGATTCTATCAGTACGTATTAAAATCATCAAATTGCGGTTGTTTTGGTCTGATTTGGCGAGTCGCCGCCGCCGCATCGTGTGTTCTGCTGAGTCCAAGACAAGGACTGCAGTACAGGTGATTTACCTACGGCGTTGCAAGTGATTGAGAAAAACAGAAGTTTGGAGCCGATCGATCGGCTGGCCACTGCCTTCACGTCCTATATGCAGCGCTGGAGATTGATTCGAGACTACCGCTTAATCCGCCGAGTTTGCACTACTGCTCCACATCCACAAGTTCTAGGCCGTGGAAATCAACCGTCTGTTGCTACCTTTTTTTCCCGATGTGAAGAATAGTCAAATCTGAACAATCAAGTACTTGCACTAGTACGTGATCAAGACTTAGTACTACTCCTACTTGAGTATTCATAGATCGGATTACTACCTCCATCCGAGTCAAAAGATTCAAAGAGTGGCTGCCGGATCATCGTCAGGGTAATTTTCAAAGAAAAAAAACAGCCATGAGGCCGTGACCCATGGACGAGTCATCCACGGGCTTGGACTGTTTCGTTGACCTGGACCCCGAGCCTCGTGTCAAACCAGCGGTTGCCTCCGCTGTCGCCGCGAACGGATCTACCTCGACTACACAGCAGCAGCCGGGTCTCCACACCCGCTCCCTCTAGCAAAGCCGCCCCGGCCTCCTGAGCTGCACGCCGGCCACTATCGCGCCCCTGCGCCGTGCCACCTCCGCTGGCTACGCCCCCTGGCCTCACGGCCACGAGCTCGTCAGAAAACCGCCGTCTTCATGGACGGCCCCGTGTTCCACCTCTGCTACGAGCCGCCTTCTTCGTTTCCCCTCACAGCTCCTGTGCCATGGCTGCGTCGAGCCGCTCTGGGAGAACCGCCCCCTGCTCCGTTGAAGCGCCAGAGCTCGCCATGGGTAAACCGCCGTTGTCTGAGCCGCCTCTGAAGCTGTTTCACCGGGTCAACTCTACTCCGAGACGCCCTCGAGACACCCTGCGCCCGCTGCCGGTTCATCGCACGGCCAGCCGCCGTTGAATCGCCGGCCCCGAGCCGTCCGTCCCCGAATCACTTGACGTTCCGGCCTTGTCTGAACCACTGTAGCCACGCCGAGGCCATGACCCGCCGGACCTGTGAGCCGCCAGCGCTCACCTCAGCCTGAACTGCTTCGCACCATGAGCCGCTGGCCAGCCTCCGCTTCAACAAACAGCAGCGCCGAGCCGCTTCCGACTGTGCCTGCGCCAACCCGTCACCAGCTCGGCCGCGCCACTCCAACCCGTCGCTGGTTCGCCCGCGCCGCTCCAATCCGCCGGCTTCAGCCGCACCACCAACTTGCTGGTCTGCGAGTCACTACATCTGCAGTCCTGTTAAACCGCCGTCTGGGTTCGCCTCTGGACCAACTGCCCGCAAGTGGTGTGACGTTTCGCCGGCCTCCACTCCACTGCCGTCGAGCCACCAAGTATCAAAGGATCATCTCCGCCCACGTTGGGGTTCTGCCTGTGCCGCCGTCATGGCCTCGGCCCGTCCGTGCGTTGAGCCAGCCTTGCCTCTGCTGCAAACTGCCGCCACTGGTTTTTTTGAGCCGCTTTGGGCTCGTCCTGCCACTGCCATGCTCTCTGAAGCCTAAGCAGGAAAGCACATAGCATCAATACAGCAAGTAGTACCTGAAGGTAAAGGAGCAGGCCGTGGGAGTTGAACCGGCGACTTGAGGGTCAAATCCTGGTGCTAACAGTCACCAGGCCATGGCATGTGTTCTGGCCGGTTTACTGTGGAGAAGTCGGTACATGCAGACAAAAACCATGCTACTACTCGTTGGTAGCACGGCC
The DNA here is from genome assembly GCF_018294505.1 of Triticum aestivum. NCBI lineage: Eukaryota > Viridiplantae > Streptophyta > Magnoliopsida > Poales > Poaceae > Triticum > Triticum aestivum. The sequence continues at coordinate 617,985,068 of NC_057806.1, read as the reverse complement.
AATTAAATTTCCAGGTGCTATCTTTTCCATCTATTTCTTTTTTATACATATTGTTTTTCCAAGAACGATTACTTTGGCCTATATCTTTCTATACAGGACAAGTGCTCACTATAAAAGTGATGCCCTACTACGGACGACGCGCGATAGCTGTTCTGCGCCGGCATTTGTGCATATCACACTGGTGAACCGGAACACAGACCGCCGCCCCCGCAGCTCGGACTACATCAGCAATGCCGCGGCCGACTCTTTTGTCCGTACTGGCGTATAACCCCGCGATGGATATCAATTGGACTGACATATCAGGTGAAATCCATCCAATATATTTTTATATTATATATTGCTTTCTTTGAAAGAGCAATTACTCCGACTTGCAAAGTTATCTAAATGCAGGACCCTAAACCGTCATATTGGTGCAAATTTTAAAGGCCGTTAGAAAATTTCCGGCTGAAAATGAAGATTCCGGTTTAAAATCCGGTTCAAGGGAAAGATGTCTCCCACAAAGCTTTGAAGCTCTCAATATCCGGTTTAACATTTGGTTCAAGAAGGATTTATCTCTTGCAAAAAGTTAAAAGGTACCAAAGAGGACCTGCTGCCATGATGCGCGGTTCAAACATGGGTATCATGCCTTATTGGCTTATCATGTTATTGATCACTTGGGGACTTGTGGCCACGTCTGAACCATAGTCACGCCTCTTGATTGGCCTAGTGCCACAACATCACTTGGGGGCTTGGTCATGTCTGAACCAATGCAACACCTTTTGATAGGCGAAAGCCGCCAGATCACTTGGGGACTTGGTCACGTCTGAACCAGTCACGCCTCTTGATCGGCCTAAGGCCACAGAATCACTTGGGGGCTTTGGTCGAACCCGAACCATCGCTACGCCTCTTGATCGGCATAATGCCACTGAATCATTTGGGGACCTGGCTGACTTGAACCATAGCTACGCCTATTGGGGGCTTGGTCGTGTCCGACCATGGTAATGCCATTTGATGACCTCAATTGCTTCTTTTTTGCCAATTGTTTTATCATTGCCTTTGAAATTTTGTTTCATTTAGACATATATTTCTTTTGTTGCGTTTTGAAAACCGACAAATTCTTAAACCATTTCGACTGTCAATTACAAATTGACAGAACACGGTCAAATCTTAATCCGGAGACTATCTGCCCGGTTTGATTTTTTGTTACCATCCTATTATGGAGTAAACTGGTGTTTATCAACCCGGCTCGGCTTTTAACTACAAGTTGTCAGTATACGATCAAATTATAATCCAGAGACTATCAGCCCGGTCTGGTTTGACTACGAGTCGCCAGTATTATATATGGTTAAACCGGTGTTTATCACAACCCGGTACGGTTTTATCATAAAACGGCACAATATGAAGGGAGTTATCATACTCAAGATTTGGGTTATCACCCTTACTAAAAAAAGTTGGTAAACCAACGATGTGATTCAATGTCACAGGTATGGTCTATTTCATATTTGATTATTCTTAAGTGCAGCCTTGGTTATAAACCCGGGTTATATGTTGGGCATTATGACCCGTCCGACGGTAAACCGCCAGGACACTTTAAACTTGTTGTATGCAGAAATAGGTTTGTTAAACCGGTCTGGCTTTGGACTATAAGTCGCCAGTATATATATTTGGATTGTGCCATTGGAATCATGCGCTTATAAATAATTGGGTTATATTATTCAAATAGCCAAAACTTGGCTGAATTTTCATTATGATATTGAATGAATAAGGTTTTCATACCGGATTATATTATCTTCAATAGCCAACATGGCTGGATTTTTATGGTTATTAATAACTGGTATTATTAAGTTTTCAAAGTCTCTTTAGCGCAATGACTATTATTTTATCAAAGGATATGATTTATTCTACAATGAAAGGAATAGTCCCGAGTCGTTGCAGGCTTACAACCCGGCACTTGGGGGCTACATTATTCAAATTGAGATTACATGCAAGTAGCGATGCTGAAGTCGGTGAGGATCGTACTAGTTATAGCTGCATATTTAGATTACGAGATATGGTAGATGGATTTTAAGACGGCTTTCCTTCACGAAAATTTAACCGAGGACGTGTATATGATACAACCCGAGGGTTTTGTCGATCCGACTAGCACTAGTAAGGTATGCAAGCTTAAGAGATCCATTTATGGGTTGAGGCAAGCATCTCGGAGCTGGAACATTCGTTTTGATGAGGTCGTCACTGGTTTCGGCTTCATCAAAAGTGAAGAGGACTCTTGTTTATACAAGAAGTTAAGTGGGAGCTCGATAGTGTTTTTGATCTTGTATGTGGATGACATACTACTGATCGGAAATGATATTCGATGCTGAACTCGGTCAAGGAGTCATTGAATAGAAAGTTTTCAATGAAGGACCTTGGTGAGGCAATGTACATTTTAGGCATTAAGATCTATAGAGATAGATCAAGGAGGCTGCTCGGCTTAAGCCAAAGCACGTACATAGATAAAGTGTTGAAGTGGTTCAACATGAGTGAGGTAAAGAAAGGGTTCTTGCCACTCTGTCACATGGCATAAGGCTAAGCGAGACTTAGAGTCCTTCGACATCTGATGAGCGAAGCATGATGAGTAGGATTCCATATGCCTCGGCAATCGGATCCATCATGTATGGCATGATATGTACGCGGCCCGATGTTGCTTTTGCAATAAGCCTAACAAGTAGATACCATGCCAACCCAGGTGAGAGTCACTGGGCAGCGATAAAGACTATTTTGAAGTACCTGAAAAGGACTAAAGAGATGTTCCTATTTTATGGAGGTGAGGAAGAGCTTGTCGTAAGGGGTTACGCGGATGCTAGTTTCCAAACTGACAGAGATGATTGTCGATCACAGTCCGGATTCGTGTACGTCATGAACGGAGGATCAGTGAGCTGGATGAGTTCCAAGCAAGATACGGTGGCCGATTCTACTACAGAAGCCGAATACATTGCAGCTTGTGAAGCTGCAAAGGAAGGTGTTTGGATCCAGAATTTTCTGGATGATCTTGGTATTTTCCCAGCCTCGGTAAAACCGTTGGACCTTTATTGTGATAATTCTGGTGCCATCACACAAGCCAAGGAGCCGAGGAATCACCACAAGGTCAGACACATAGATCGAAAATATCACCTGATACGAACGATCGTAAAGAATGGTGATGTAGAATTATGCAAAATTCACACTGATGCAAATGTTGCGGATCCGTTGACTAAGCCACTTCCACAACCCAAGCATGAGGGGCATGTTAGAGCTATGGGCATTCGATGTCTATTTGATTAACTCTAGTGCAAGTGGGAGACTGTTGGAGATATGCCCTAGAGGCAATCATGTATGATGATATTTCCTATGTGTTTATGAATAAAGATAGTCCTTGGACATTATCCATGATGTGTATCAGCAAGTACGTGACTTGTTTGTGGGACTATGCATTGTATGATGACTATCCTAAAAGGTCCCTAGTCGAAAAGGTTGTGTGGATGCGCAGCCAACTAGACTAGCATATAACACGGTCGATGGCTTGGTCTCACTAGCCATGGATCATTGGATGCTAACCGGATAATATGGATTTGGAAGGATCTGGTCAGATTCGACGTAGTTAGATCCGAGTCGAGATAAGGTCCGAGTCGGACAGACCCAACTATAAGACGCAGCGATATGTCATCTATGAGTCTCTAGTACAACATATGTTCTATGTCCTAAGACCTGAGCTGACGCATGTACTCGGGATGGTGACAGACTTGCTTTGGGCCGACCAAACGCTACTCCGTAACTGGATAGTTATAAAGGTAGCTTTCGGGTTTGTCCAGAACCATGCTGCGAGACGTGGTCAAGCAAGATGAGATTTGCCCCTCCGATCAAGAGAGATATACTCTAAGCCCCTCGTGTGATCCGACCAGGATAAGCATGGCCATGTGACAAGGATTATGAGATAATCCGGTTTGTGGTTGGCATCACTGGAACGAGAAAGAGGTCGGGCTAGCACAAGGATGACAGAGTCGCCTTGAACTCGACAACATATATCGTGTGGCAAAAGGAATGGAAGTATGATGTACAGGTTCGCTAACCAGCTTCATAGTCTACTTGGTGTTCGGCATGCCTTGCTAGAGGCCGCTACCAACTGTGCAGTTCGGAGGTGATCCGAACTGCGACCAAGCCGACTCGAACCTAAGGGGTCGCGCGCTTAAGGGAAGGAACCTACAAGGTCGGATCCGAGGACACTGGTCAGATGTGATCCCCGAACTATATTCGGATTGTGGCCGAGTAGACTTATGGGCTTTACGGTCCGTGCGAGGACCAAGTGTTGAGCCCGCGACGGATGCCTATATATAGTGGAGGTGCCGCACACTCATGATTTTGATCGCTTCGGCGCTGTCACTAGGGTTTGCATGTGTGGCGAATAGACACCTCCACTCGCTGCCGGTTGTGTGATCGGACCTAGCAGTCCGTCGCACGACGTTCCTCCTGCACGCGTGGATACCATTAGAGGCGGTGCACTTGCGCCGCTCCGGCGAACCGGTTGTATGAGGGAGATCGGACGAGAAGGAGACGATCCACACGGACGCGCTGCCCCAACTCTTCTTTCGCTGTGCGACACTGCATGTCTAGTGGTAACGAACTGTGATCCATCTCCCGTAGCATGTCCTTGGTTGTTCTACGCGTAGGAAATTTTAATTTGCAGTCGACGCATCCTACCGTAGATCCCAACAAACACTTGATGCTCCTTCTTGATTTCTACCTCCGCAGCCTTTAGCATTGCAAAGAGCTCGGTAATCGCCTTATCCATCCCTTGCATATTATAGTTCATCACGAAGCTCTTGTAGCCTGGTGGAAGTGATTGAAGAACTCTGTCAATGACACTATCAACTGGAAGATTAATTCCCAGTTGAGTCAAATGATTGTGGTACCTAGACATTCTGAGTATATGCTCACTGACAGAACTATTCTCCTCCATTTTGCAGCTATAGAACTTATTGGAGACTTCATATATCTCAATCTGGGCATTTGCTTGAAACATTAACTTCAACTCATGGAACATCTCATATTCTCCATGACATTCAAAACATTGTTGAATTCCTGGTTCTAAGCCGTAAAGCATGACACACTGAACTATCAAGTAGTCATCAGCTTTGCTCTGCGAGGTGTTCACAACATCTAGGGTTGCTCCTGCAGCGGGTTTGGCTCCTAGAGGTGCTTCCAGGACGTAATTCTTCTATGCAGCAATGAGGATAATCCTCAAGTTACAGACCCAGTCTGTGTAATTGCTACCATCATCTTTCAACTTAGCTTTCTCTAGGAACGCATTAAAATTCAACGGAACAACAGCACGGGCCATTTATCTAAAACAACATAGACATGCAAAATACTATCAGGTACTAAGTTCATGATAAAATAAAGTTAAATTAATCATATTACTTAAGAACTCCCACTTAGATAGACATCCCTCTAATCATCTAAGTGATCACATGATCCATATCAACTAAACCATGTCCGATCATCACATGAGATGGAGTAGTTTTCAATGGTCAACATCACTATGTTGACCATATCTACTATATGATTCACGCTCGACCTTTCAGTCTCAGTGTTCCGAGGCCATATCTGCATATGCTAGGCTCGTCAATTTTAACCCAAGTATTCTGCGTGTGCAAAACTGGCTTGCACTTGTTGTATGTGAACGTAGAGCTTATCACACCCGATCATCACGTGGTGTCTCGGCACGACGAACTGTAGCAACGGTGCATACTCAGGGAGAACACTTATACCTTGAAATTTAGTGAGAGATCATCTTATAATGCTACCACCGTACTAAGCAAAATAAGATGCATAAAGGATAAACATCACATGCAATCAATATAAGTGATATGATATGGCCATCATCATCTTGTGCCTTTGATATCCATCTCGAAAGCATCGTCATGATCACCATCGTCACCGTCTTGACACCTTGATCTCCATTGAAGCATCATTGTCGTCTCGCCAACTATTGCTTCTACGAATATCACTACCGCTTAGTGATAAAGTAAAACAATTACATGGCGATTGCATTTCATACAATAAAGTGACAACCATATGGCTCCTGCCAGTTGCCAATAACTGTGTTACAAAACATGATCATCTGATACAACAATTTATATAATCACATCTTGACCATATCACATCACAACATGCCCTGCAAAAACAAGTTAGACGTCCTCTACTTTGTTGTTGCAAGTTTTACGTGGCTGCTACGGGCTTAGCAAGAACCGTTCTTACCTATGCATCAAAACCATAAAGATTTTTTATCAAGTTTGTTGTTTTAACCTTCAACAAGGACCGGGCGTAGTCACACTCGATTCAACTAAAGTTGGAGAAACATGCACCCACTAGCCACCTGTGTGCGAAGCACATCGGTAGAACCAGTCTCGCGTAAGCGTACGCGTAATGTAGGTCTGAGCCGCTTCTTCCAACAATACCAACAAATCAAAGTATGACATGCTGGTAAGCAGTATGACTATTATCGCCCACAACTCTTTGTGTTCTGCTCGTGCATATAACATCTACGCATAGACCTGACTCGGATGACACTGTTGGGGAACATTGTATTTCAAAAAAAGTTACCTACACACACGCAAGATCCATCTAGGTGATGCATAGCAATGAGCGGGGAGAGTGTGTCCACGTACCCTCGTAGACCGAAAGTGAAGCGTTTAGTAACGCGGTTGATGTAGTCGAACGTCTTCGTGATCCAACCGATCCAAGTACAGAATGCATGGCACCTCTGCGATCTGCACACGTTCAGCTTAGTGACGTCCCTCATACACTTGATCCAACTGAGGCCGAGGGAGAGTTTCGTCAGCACAACGACGTGGTGACGGTGTTGATGAAGTTATGTTCAGCTCGGTGACGTCCCTCATACACTTGATCCAACTGAGGCCGAGGGAGAGTATCGTCAACACGACGGCGTGGTGACGGTGTTGATGAAGTTACCGACGCAGGGCTTCGCCTAAGCACTACAACGATATGACCGAGGTGGAAATCTGTGGAGGGGGGCACCGCACACGGCTAAGACAATTGTCAACTTGTGTGTTCTAGGGTGCCCCCTGCCCCTGTATATAAAGGAGCAAGGGCGAGGTCGACCGGCCCTCATGGGGCGCGCCCCAAGTAGGATTCCTACTAGGAATCCTATTCGGATTACTAGTAGGTTTCCAACAAGGGAAGAGAGTGGGAGAAGGAAGGAGATGAAGGAAATATGCCCTAGAGGCAATAATAAAGTTATTATTTATTTCCTTATATCATGATGAATGTTTATTATTCATGCTAGAATTGTATTAACCGGAAACATAATACATGTGTGAATACATAGACAAACAGAGTGTCACTAGTATGCCTCTACTTGACTAGCTCGTTGATTAAAGATGGTTATGTTTCCTAGCCATATACATGAGTTGTCATTTGATTAATGGGATCACATCATTAGGAGAATGATGTGATTGACTTGACCCATTCCATTAGCTTAGCACTTGATCGTTTAGTTTGTTGCTATTGCTTTCTTCATCAAATCCCGTTTACTGGAGGAACACTTTGTGTGCTACCAAACGTCACAATGTAACTGGGTGATTATAAAGGTGCTCTACAGGTGTCTCCGAAGGTACTTGTTGGGTTGGCGTATTTCGAGATTAGGATTTGTCACTCCGATTGTCGGAGAGGTATCTCTGGGCCCTCTCGGTATTGCACATCACTTAAGCCTTGTAAGCATTGCAACTAATAGGTTAGTTGCGGGATGATGTATTACGAAATGAGTAAAGAGACTTGCCGGTAACGAGATTGAACTAGGTATTGAGATACCGACGATCGAATCTCGGGCAAGTAACATACCGTGACAAAGGGAACAATGTATGTTGTTATGTGGTCTGACCGATAAAGATCTTCGTAGAATATGTAGGAGCCAATATGAGCATCTAGGTTCCACTATTGGTTATTGACCAGAGACATGTCTCGGTCATGTCTACATTGTTCTCGAACCCGTAGGGTCCGCACGCTTAATGTTACGATGACAGTTTCATTATGATTTTATATATTTTGATGTACTGAAGGTTGTTTAGAGTCCCGGATGTGATCACGGACATGACAAGGAGTCTCGAAATGGTCGAGACATGAAGATTGATATATTGGAAGTCTATGTTTGGACATCGGAAGTGTTCCGGGTGAAATCGGCATTTTACCGGAGTACCGGGAGGTTACCGGAACCCCTCGGTAACCTAATGGGCCTTAATGGGCCTAGTGGAGGAAGTGGAGAGGAGGCCAAGGGGCAGCCGCCCCCCCCCAGTTGGAATTGGACAAGGAGGGGGTCGGCGCCCCCCCCCCCACCTTTTCTTTCCTCTCTCTCCCCTTCCCCCCCCCCCCAAGTCCTAGTCCAACATGGAAAGGGGGGAGTCCTACTCCCAGGAGGAGTAGGACTCCTCCTGGTGCGCCCCTTGCCTGGCCGCACCTCCTCCCCCTTGCTCCTTTATATACGGGGGCAGGGGGCACCCCATAGACAACAGTTGATCATTGATCTCTTAGCCGTGTGCGGTGCCCCCCCCTCCACCATAGTCCTCGATAATATTGTAGTGGTGCTTAGGCGAAGCCCTGCGACAGTAGAACATCAAGATCGTCACCATGCCGTCGTGCTGACGGAACTCTTCCCTGACATTCTGCTCGATCGGAGTCCAGGGATCATCATCGAGCTGAACGTGTGCTAGAACTCGGAGGTGCCGTAGGTTCGGTGCTTGATCGGTCGGGCCGTGAAGACGTACGACTACATCAACCGCGTTGTGCTAACTCTTCCGCTTTCGGTCTACGAGGGTACGTAGATAATACTCTCCCCTCTCGTTGCTATGCATCACCATGATCTTGCGTGTGCGTAGGAATTTTTTTTGAAATTACTACGTTCCCCAACATTGGCATCAGAGCCAGGTTTTATGCGTTGATGTTATATGCACGAGTAGAACACAAGTGAGTTGTGGGCGATATAAGTCATACTTCTTACCAGCATGTCATACTTTCACTAGTAGAAAAGGGGCAATGGTCCAGGCCGGGTCAGCCCATTAGTCCCGGTTCAGTCACGAACCGGGACAAATGTGAGCATTGGTCCCGGTTCGTGCGGCTAAGGCATTAGTCCCGGTTCACCTGAGCCCTTTAGTCTCGGTTTGAGGCATGAACCGAGACTAAAGGGTGCGATGCCCTTTAGTCCCGGTTTGTGTCTCAAACCGGGACTAAAGATTAGACCTTTAGTCCCGGTTTGAGACACAAACCGGGACTAAAGGGTGCAATGCCCTTTAGTCCCGGTTTGTGTCTCAAACCGGGACTAAAGGTCCAATTTTCAAACTCTACCCCCCTGTGGATCGCCTTTCTTGTTTCGAAAAAAATCAAAAGAAAATGATAAAAACTTCAAAAAATAAAATCCTTTGAGAGGTAGTTATATTACTACATCTACTAGTTAGGAAAATTGAAAAACTTAAATTTGGGCATGTTTTGCAAAAAATGTAGGGAAAATGTAAAACGGCTATAACTTTCGCATACGATGTCGGAAAAAAACGCATAATATATCAAAATGTTTAGAACGAAAATCCGCTTCCGATTTTGACCGCCTACGGCCTGTTTGCAAATTTTTAGAATCCTCAAATTCTAAAAGGAAAAAAACTTATGCTCAAATTTCAGTTTTTTTTTGAATTTTTGTTAAATCTGATCAAACTATGGTCAAACTACTTATTCAAGAAGTATTAGTGTTACTAAATAATTATTCAAGAATATTAGTGTTACTAAATAATTATTTCAGTTTTTTGAATTTTGGTCAAATATGGTCAAACTTTGGTCAAACTAGGGTCAAACTGTGGTCAAACTACTTATTCAAGAAATATTAGTGTTACTAAATAATTATTTCAGTTTTTTAAAATTTTGGTCAAATCTGGTCAAACTATGGTCAAACAAGGGTCAAAATGTGGTCAAACTACTTATTCAACAAATATTAGTGTTACTAAATAATTATTGTTTTTTAGAACAATAGTTTCAAACTCAAACAGTGAAATGTGTGACTTCATGCTCAAGCTAAATTCCTGAGGGTTAATAGGATTGACATCTTACTATTGTCACGAAAACAACAAGTGCAGACCTGGAAACGAGGGAGAATAGAACCCGGAAGTTAAGCGTGCTCAGGCTGGAGTAGTGAGAGGATGGGTGACCGTTCGGGAAGTTAGATGATTTGGAATGATGAGGGGTGATTAGAGATTAAAGATTAAATTGAGTAGTGATGAGCGGTGATTAGAGATTAGAGTTTAAAATAATTCAGAATTTTGAAAATCAAAAAAAATTCAAAAAAAATATCAAAAAAATCATAAAATTTCCTTTAGTACCGGTTGGTGTTATCAACCGGGACTAAAGGTGGACCTCTAGGCAGCGGCCACGTGGAGGGCCTTTAGTCCCGGTTCGTAAGGGGGAGGCTTTAGTACCGACCCTTTAGTCCCGGTTCCAGAACCGTGACTAAAGGCACTTTTTCTACTAGTGTTTGGTTTGACGGTATTGTTGGATGAAGCGGCCCAGACCGACATTACGTATACGCTTACGCGAGACTAGTTCTACCGACGTGCTTTGCACACAGGTGGCTGGCGGGTGTCAGTTTCTCCAACTTTAGTTGAACCGAGTGTGGCTACGCCCGGTCCTTGCGAAGGTTAAAACAGCACCAACTTGACAAACTATCGTTGTGGTTTTGATGCGTAGGTAAGAACGGTTCTTGCTAAGCCCATAGCAGCCACGTAAAACTTGCAACAACAAAGTAGAGGACGTCTAACTTGTTTTTGCAGGGCATGTTGTGATGTGATATGGTCAAGACATGATGCTAAATTTTATTGTATGAGATGATCATGTTTTGTAACCGAGTTATCGGCAACTGGCAGGAGCCATATGGTTGTCGCTTTATTGTATGCAATGCAATTGCGCTGTAATGCTTTACTTTATCACTAAGCGGTAGCGATAGTCATGGAAGCATAAGATTGGCGAGACGACAACGATGCTACGATGGTGATCAAGGTGTCGCGCCGGTGACGATGGTGATCATGATGGTGCTTCGGAGATGGAAATCACAAGCACAAGATGATGATGGCCATATCATATCACTTATATTGATTGCATGTGATGTTTATCTTTTATGCATCTTATCTTGCTTTGATTGACGGTAGCATTATAAGATGATCTCTCACTAAATTTCAAGATAAAAGTGTTCTCCCCGAGTATGCACCGTTGCCAAAGTTCGTCCTGCCCAGACACCACGTGATGATCGGGTGTGATAAGCTCTACGTCCATCTACAACGGGTGCAAGCCAGTTTTGCACACGCAGAATACTCAGGTTAAACTTGACGAGCCTAGCATATGCAGCTATGGCCTCGGAACACTGAGACCGAAAGGTCGAGCGTGAATCATATAGTAGATATGATCAACATATTGATGTTCACCATTGAAAGCTACTCCATTTCACGTGATGATGGGTTATGGTTTAGTTGATTTGGATCACGTGATCACTTAGAAGATTAGAGGAATGTTTTTCTAAGTGGGAGTTCTTAAGTAATATGATTAATTGAACTTAAATTTATCATGAACTTACTACCTGATAGTATCTTGCTTGTCTATGTTTGATTGTAGATAGATGGCCCGTGTTGTTGTTCTGTTGAATTTTAATGCGTTCCTTGAGAAACCAAAGTTGAAAGATGATGGTAGCAATTACACGGACTGGGTCCGTAACTTGAGGAATATCCTCATTACTGCATAGAATAATTACGTCCTGGAAGCACCGCTAGGTGCCAGGCCTGCTGCTGGAGCAACACTAGATGTTATGAATGTCTGGGAGAGCAAAGCTGATGACTACTCGATAGTTCAGTGTGCCATGCTTTACGGCTTAGAATCGGGACTTCAACGATGTTTTGACCGTCATGGAGCATATGAGATGTTCCAGGAGTTGAATTTAATATTTCAAGCAAATGCCCGGACTGAGAGATATGAAGTCTCCAATAAATTCTATAGCTGCAAGATAGAGGAGAATAGTTCTGTCAGTGAACATATACTCAAAATGTCTAGGTATCATAATCACTTGACTCAACTGGGAGTTAATCTTCCTGTTGATAGTGTCATTGACAGAGTTCTTCAATCACTGCCACCAAGCTACAAGAGCTTCGTGATGAACTATGACATGCAAGGGATGGATAAGACGATTCCCGAGCTCTTCGCGATGCTAAAAGCCGTGGAGGTAGAAATCAAAAAGGAGCATCAAGTGTTGATGGTCAACAAGACCGCGAGTTTCAAGAAAAAGGGCAAAGGGAAGAAGAAGGAGAACTTCAAGAAGAACAGCAAGCAAGTTGTTGCTCAGGAGAAGAAACCCAAATCTGAACCTAAGCCTGAAACTGAGTGCTTCTACTGCAAGCAGACTGGACACTGGAAGCGGAACTTCCCCAAGTATTTGGCGGATAAGAAGGATGGCAAGGTGAACAAAGGTATATGTGATATACATGTTATTGATGTGTACCTTACTAGAGCTCGTAGTAGCACCTGGGTATTTGATACTGGTTCTGTTGCTAACATTTGCAACTCGAAACAGGGACTATGGATTAAGTGAACACTGGCAAAGGACGAGGTGACGATGCGCGTGGGAAATGGTTCCAAAGTCGATGTGATCGCGGTCGGCACGCTACCTCTACATCTACCTTCGGGATTAGTTTTAGACCTAAATAATTGTTATTTGGTGCCAGCGTTGAGCATGAACATTATATCTGGATCTTGTTTGATGCGAGACGGTTATTCATTTAAATCGGAGAATAATGGTTGTTCTATTTTTATGAGTAATATCTTTTATGGTCATGCACCCTTGAAGAGTGGTCTATTTTTGATGAATCTCGATAGTAGTAACACACATATTCATAATGTTGAAGCCAAAAGATGCAGAGTCGATAATGATAGTGCAACTTATTTGTGGCACTGCCGTTTAGGTCATATCGGTGTAAAGCGCATGAAGAAACTCCATACTGATGGGCTTTTGGAATCACTTGATTATGAATCACTTGGTACTTGCGAACCATGCCTCATGGGCAAAATGACTAAAACGCCGTTCTCCGGTACTATGGAGAGAGCAACAGATTTGTTGGAAATCATACATACAGATGTATGTGGTCCGATGAATATTGAGGCTCGTGGCAGATATCGTTATTTTCTCACCTTCACACATGATTTAAGCAGATATGGGTATATCTACTTAATGAAACATAAGTCTGAAACTTTTGAAAAGTTTAAATAATTTCAGAGTGAAGTTGAAAATCATCGTAACAAGAAAATAAAGTTTCTACAATCTGACCATGGAGGAGAATATTTGAGTTACGAGTTTGGTCTACATTTGAAACCATGTGGAATAGTTTCGCAACTCACGCCACCCGGAACACCACAGCGTAATGGTGTGTCCAAACGTTGTAATCGTACTTTACAAGATATGGTGCGATCTATGATGTCCCTTAATGATTTACCGCTATCAATTTGGGGATATGCTTTAGAGACGGCTGCATTCACGTTAAATAGGGCACCATCGAAATCCGTTGAGACGACGCCTTATGAACTGTGGTTTGGCAAGAAACCAAAGTTGTCATTTCTGAAAGTTTGGGGCTTCGATGCTTATGTGAAAAAGCTTCAACCTGATAAGTTCGAACCCAAATCGGAGAAATGTGTCTTCATAGGATACCCAAAGGAAACTGTTGGGTACACCTTCTATCACAGATCCGAAGGCAAGACTTTCGTTGCTAAGAATGGATCCTTTCTAGAGAAAGAGTTTCTCTCGAAAGAAGTGAGTGGGAGGAAAGTAGAACTTGATGAGGTAACTGTACCTGCTCCCTTATTGGAAAGTAGTACATCACAAAAACCGGTTTCTTGTTGGAAATATGCCCTAGAGGCAATAATAAAAGCATTATTATTATATTTGCTTGTTCGTGATAATTGTCTTTATTCATGCTATAATTGTGTTATCCGGAAATCATAATACATGTGTGAATAATAGACACCAACATGTCCCTAGTAAGCCTCTAGTTGACTAGCTCGTTGATCAACAGATAGTCATGATTTCCTGATTATGGACATTGGATGTCATTGATAACGAGATCACATCATTAGGAGAATGATGTGATGGACAAGACCCAATCCTAAACATAGCACAAGATCGTATAGTTCATTTGCTAGAGTTTTCCAATGTCAAGTATCCTTTCCTTAGACCATGAGATCGTGCAACTCCCGAATACCGTAGGAGTGCTTTGAGTATACCAAACGTCACAACGTAACTGGGTGACTATAAAGGTATACTACGGGTATCTCCGAAAGTGTCTGTTGGGTTGACACAGATCAAGACTGGGATTTGTCACTCCGTATGACGGAGAGGTTTCACTGGGCCCACTCGGTAATGCATCATCATAATGAGCTCAAAGTGACCAAGTGTCTGGTCACGGGATCATGCATTATAGTACGAGTAAAGTGACTTGCCGGTAACGAGATTGAACGAGGTATTGGGATACCGACGATCGAATCTCGGGCAAGTAACATACCGATTGACGAAGGGAATTGTATACGGGGTTGCTTGAATCCTCGACATCGTGGTTCATCCGATGAGATCATCGAGGAGCATGTGGGAGCCAACATGGGTATCCAGATCCCGCTGTTGGTTATTGGCCGGAGAGTCATCTCGGTCATGTCTACATGTCTCCCGAACCCGTAGGGTCTACACACTTAAGGTTCGGTGACGCTAGGGTTGTAGGGATATGTATATGCAGTAACCCGAATATTGTTCGGAGTCCCGGATGAGATCCCGGACGTTACGAGGAGTTCCGGAATGGTCCGGAGGTAAAGAATTATATATAGGAAGTGCTATTTCGGCCATCGGGACAAGTTTCGGGGTCACCGGTATTGTACCGGGACCACCGGAAGGGTCCCGGGGTCCACCGGGTGGGGCCACCTACCCCCGGGGGGGCACATGGGCTGTAGGGGGTGCGCCTTGGCCTATATGGGCCAAGGGCACCAGCCCCAAGAGGCCAATGCGCCTAGGGTTCAAGGAAGGGAAGAGTCCCAAAGGGGGAAGGCACCTCCTAGGTGCCTTGGGGAGGAGGGATTCCTCCCTTGGCCGCACCCCCCTAGGAGATTAGATCTCCTAGGGCCGGCGCCCCCCCCCCCTTGGCCCTCCTATATATAGTGGGGAGATGGAGGACTTCATACCTTGATCTTTGGTGCCTCCCTCTCCCTCTCCAACACATCCTCCTCCTCCATAGTGCTTGGCGAAGCCCTGCCGGAGTACTGCAGCTCCATCAACACCACGCCGTCGTGCTGCTGCTAGAGCCATCTTCCTCAACCTCTCCTCCCCCCTTGCTGGATCAAGAAGGAGGAGACGTTACGCTGACCGTACGTGTGTTGAACGCGGAGGTGCCGTCCGTTCGGCGCTAGGATCTCCGGTGATTTGGATCACGTCGAGTACGCCTTCCTCATCCCCGTTCTTTGAACACTTCCGCGCGTGATCTACAAAGGTATGTAGATGCAATCCAATCACTCGTTGCTAGATGAACTCCTAGATGGATCTTGGTGAAACCGTAGGAAAATTTTTGTTTTCTGCAACGTTCCCCAACAGTGGCATCATGAGCTAGGTCTATGCGTAGTTCTCTTGCACGAGTAGAACACAATTTGTTGTGGGCGTTGATGTTGTCAACTTTCTTGCCGCTACTAGTCTTATCTTGCTTCAACGGTATTGTGGGATGAAGCGGCCCGGACCAACCTTACACGTACGCTTACGTGAGACTGGTTCCACCGACTAACATGCACAAGTTGCATAAGGTGGCTGGCGGGTGTCTGTCTCTCCTACTTTAGTTGGAGCAGATTCGATGAAAAGGGTCCTTATGAAGGGTAAATAGAAGTTGACAAATCACGTTGTGGCTTTCACGTAGGTAAGAAAACGTTCTTGCTAGAACCCTACTTCAGCCACGTAAAACTTGCAACCACAATTAGAGGACGTCTAACTTGTTTTTGCAGCAAGTGCTTTGTGATATGATATGGCCAAAGTTGTGATGAATGATGAATGATATATATGTGATGTATGAGATGTTCATGCTACTGTAATAGGAATCACGACTTGCATGTCGATGAGTATGACAACCGGCAGGAGCCATAGGAGTTGTCTTTATTTTTTGTATGACCTGCGTGTCATTGAGAAATGCCATGTAAATTACTTTACTTTATTTCTAAATGCGTTAGCCATAGTAGTAGAAGTAATAGTTGGCGAGCAACTTCATGGAGACACGATGATGGAGATCATGGTGTCATGCCGGTGACAAGATGATCATGGAGCCCCAAGATGGAGATCAAAGGAGCTATGTGATATTGGCCATATCATGTCACTATTATTATTTGATTGCATGTGATGTTTATCATGTTTTTGCATCTTGTTTTCTTAGAACGACGGTAGTAAATAAGATGATCCCTCATAATAATTTCAAGAAAGTGTTCCCCCTAGCTGTGCACCGTTGCGACAGTTCGTTGTTTCGAAGCACCACGTGATGATCGGGTGTGATAGATTCTAACATTCACATACAACGGGTGTAAGATAGATTTACACATGCAAAACATTTATGTTGACTTGACGAGCCTAGCATGTACAGACATGGCCTCGGAACACAGAAGACCGAAAGGTCGAGCATGAGTCATATAGAAGATACGATCAACATGAAGATGTTCACCGAAGTTGACTAGTCCGTCTCACGTGATGATCGGACACGGCCTAGTTAACTCGGATCATGTTGTACTTAGATGACTGGAGGGATGTCTATCTAAGTGGGAGTTCATTGAATAATTTGATTAGATGAACTTAATTATCATGAACTTAGTCTAAAATCTTTACAATATGTCTTGTAGATCAAATGGCCAACGTAGTCCTCAACTTCAATGCGTTCCTAGAGAAAACCAAGCTGAAAGACGATGGCAGCAACTACACGGACTGGGTCCGGAACCTGAGGATTATCCTCATAGCTGCCAAGAAAGATTATGTCCTACAAGCACCGCTAGGTGACGCACCTGTTCTCCCTGCAGAACAAGACGTTATGAACGCTTGGCAGGCACGTACCGATGACTACTCCCTCGTTCAGTGCGGCATGCTTTACAGCTTAGAGCCGGGGCTCCAAAAGCGTTTTGAGAGACACGAAGCATATGAGATGTTCGAAGAGCTGAAAATGGTTTTCCAAGCTCATGCCCGGGTCGAGAGATATGAAGTCTCCGACAAATTCTTCAGCTGTAAGATGGAGGAAAATAGTTCTGTCAGTGAGCACATACTCACAATGTCTGGGTTACATAACCGCTTAACTCAGCTGGGAGTTAATCTCCCGGATGACGCGGTCATTGACAAAATCCTCCAGTCGCTTCCACCGAGCTACAAGAGCTTTGTGATGAACTCCAATATGCAGGGGATGGAAAAGACCATTCCTGAAGTATTTGCAATGCTGAAATCAGCAGAGGTAGAAGTCAAAAAGGAACATCAAGTGTTGTTGGTGAATAAAACCACTAAGTTCAAGAAAGGCAAGGGTAAGAAAACCTTCAAGAAAGACGGCAAGGGAGTTGCCGCGCCCGGCAAGCAAGCTGCCGGGAAGAAGCCAAAGAATGGACCCAAGCCCGAGACTGAGTGCTTTTATTGCAAGGAAAGTGGTCACTGGAAGCGGAACTGCCCCAAATACTTAGCGGACAAGAAGGCCGGCAAAACAAAAGGTATATGTGATATACATGTAATTGATGTGTACCTTACCAGTACTCGTAGTAGCTTCTGGGTATTTGATACCGGTGCAGTTGCTCACATTTGTAACTCAAAGCAGGAGCTGCGGAATAAGCGGAGACTGGCGAAGGACGAGGTGACGATGCGCGTCGGGAATGGTTCCAAGGTCGATGTGATCGCCGTCGGCATGCTACCTCTACATTTACCTACGGGATTAGTTTTAAACCTCAACAATTGTTATTTAGTGCCAGCTTTGAGCATGAACATTGTATCAGGATCTCGTTTAATTCGAGATAGCTACTCATTTAAATCCGAGAATAATGGTTGTTCTATTTATATGAGAGATATGTTTTATGGTCATGCTCCGATGGTGAATGGTTTATTCTTAATGAATCTCGAGCGTAATGCTACACATATTCATAGTGTGAATACCAAAAGATGTAAGGTTGATAATGATAGTCCCACATACTTGTGGCACTGCCGCCTTGGTCACATAGGTGTCAAACGCATGAAGAAGCTCCATGCTGATGGACTTTTAGAGTCTCTTGATTACGAATCATTTGACACATGCGAACCATGCCTCATGGGTAAGATTACCAAGACTCCATTCTCAGGAACAATGGAGCGAGCAACCAACTTATTGGAAATCATACATACTGATGTGTGCGTTCCAATGAGTGTTGAGGCTCGCGGTGGCTATCGTTATGTTCTCACCCTCACTGATGACTTGAGTAGATATGGGTATGTCTACTTAATGAAACACAAGTCTGAGACCTTTGAAAAGTTCAAGGAATTTCAGAGTGAGGTTGAGAATCAACATGACAGGAAAATCAAGTTCCTGCGATCAGATCGTGGAGGAGAATACTTGAGTCATGAGTTTGGCACACACTTAAGAAAATGTGGAATAGTTTCACAGCTCACGCCGCCTGGAACACCTCAGCGTAATGGTGTTTCCGAACGTCGTAATCGCACTCTATTAGATATGGTGCGATCTATGATGCCTCTTGCCGATTTACCGCTATCTTTTTGGGGGTATGCTTTAGAGACTGCCGCATTCACTTTAAATAGGGCTCCGCCGAAATCCGTTGAGACGACACCGTTTGAATTATGGTTTGGGAAGAAACCTAAGCCGTCGTTTCTAAAAGTTTGGGGATGCGATGCTTATGTCAAGAAACTTCAACCTGAAAAGCTCGAACCCAAATCGGAAAAATGCGTCTTCATAGGATACCCTAAAGAAACTATTGGGTATACCTTCTACCTCAGATCCGAAGGCAAGATCTTTGTTGCCAAGAATGGGTCCTTTCTGGAGAAAGAGTTTCTCTCGAAAGAAGTAAGTGGGAGGAAAGTAGAACTTGATGAAGTATTACCTCTTGAACCGGAAAATGGCGCAACTCAAGAAAATGTTCCTGAGGTGCCTGCACCGACTAGAGAGGAAGTTAATGATGATGATCAAGATACTTCTGATCAAGCTCCTACTGAAATTCGAAGGTCCACAAGGACACGTTCCGCACCAGAGTGGTACGGCAACCCTGTCTTGGAAATCATGTTGTTAGACAACGGTGAACCTTCGAACTATGAAGAAGCGATGGCGGGCCCGGATTCCGACAAATGGCTAGAAGCCATGAAATCCGAGATAGGATCCATGTATGAAAACGAAGTATGGACTTTGACTGACTTGCCTGTTGAGCGGCGAGCCATAGAAAATAAATGGATCTTTAAGAAGAAGACAGACGCGGATGGTAACGTGACCATCTATAAAGCTCGGCTTGTCGCTAAGGGTTATCGACAAGTTCAAGGGGTTGACTACGATGAGACTTTCTCACCAGTAGCGAAGCTGAAGTCCGTCCGAGTCATGTTAGCAATTGCCGCATTCTATGATTATGAGATATGGCAAATGGACGTCAAAACGGCATTCCTTAATGGTTTCCTTAAGGAAGAATTGTATATGATGCAGCCGGAAGGTTTTGTCGATCCTAAGAATGCTGACAAGGTGTGCAAGCTCCAACACTCGATTTATGGGCTGGTGCAAGCATCTCGGAGTTGGAACATTCACTTTGATGAGATGATCAAAGCGTTTGGGTTTACGCAGACTTATGGAGAAGCCTGCGTTTACAAGAAAGTGAGTGGGAGCTCTGTAGCATTTCTCATATTATATGTAGATGACATACTTTTGACGGGAAATGATATAGAACTCTTGGACAACATTAAGGCCTACTTGAATAAGAGTTTTTCAATGAAGGACCTTGGAGAAGCTGCTTATATATTAGGCATCAAGATCTATAGAGACAGATCAAGACGCCTCATAGGTCTTTCGCAAAGAACATACCTTGATAAGATATTGAAGAAGTTCAATATGGATCAGTCTAAGAAGGGGTTCTTGCCTGTGTTGCAAGGTGTGAAATTGAGCTCAGCTCAATGTCCGACCACGGCAGAAGATATAGAAGAGATGAGTGTCATCCCCTATGCCTCAGCCATAGGTTCTATTATGTATGCCATGCTGTGTACCAGACCTGATGTAAACCTTGCCGTAAGTTTGGTAGGAAGGTACCAAAGTAATCCCGGCAAGGAACACTGGAAAGCGGTCAAGAATATCCTGAAGTACCTGAAAAGGACTAAGGAAATGTTTCTCGTCTATGGAGGTGACGAAGAGCTCGTCGTAAAGGGTTACGTCGACGCTAGCTTCGACACAGATCTCGATGACTCTAAGTCACAAACCGGATACGTGTATATTTTGAATGGTGGGGCAGTAAGCTGGTGCAGTTGCAAGCAGAGCGTCGTGGCGGGATCTACATGTGAAGCGGAGTACATGGCAGCCTCGGAGGCAGCGCATGAAGCAATTTGGGTGAAGGAGTTCATCACCGACCGAGGAGTCATACCCAATGCGTCGGGGCCGATCAAGCTCTTCTGTGACAACACTGGAGCTATTGCTCTTGCAAAGGAGCCCAGGTTTCACAAGAAGACAAGGCACATCAAGCGTCGCTTCAACTCCATTCGTGAAAATGTTCAAGATGGAGACATAGATATTTGTAAAGTACACACGGACCTGAATGTAGCAGATCCGTTGACTAAACCTCTCCCTAGAGCAAAACATGATCAACACCAGAATTCCATGGGTGTTCGATTCATCACAATGTAACTAGATTATTGACTCTAGTGCAAGTGGGAGACTGTTGGAAATATGCCCTAGAGGCAATAATAAAAGCATTATTATTATATTTCCTTGTTCATGATAATTGTCTTTATTCATGCTATAATTGTGTTATCCGGAAATCATAATACATGTGTGAATAATAGACACCAACATGTCCCTAGTAAGCCTCTAGTTGACTAGCTCGTTGATCAACAGATAGTCATGATTTCCTGACTATGGACATTGGATGTCATTGATAACGAGATCACATCATTAGGAGAATGATGTGATGGACAAGACCCAATCCTAAACATAGCACAAGATCATATAGTTCATTTGCTAGAGTTTTCCAATGTCAAGTATCCTTTCCTTAGACCATGAGATCGTGTAACTCCCGGATACCGTAGGAGTGCTTTGGGTATACCAAACGTCACAACGTAACTGGGTGACTATAAAGGTATACTACGGGTATCTCCGAAAGTGTCTGTTGGGTTGACACGGATCAAGACTGGGATTTGTCACTCCGTATGACGGAGAGGTATCACTGGGCCCACTCGGTAATGCATCATCATAATGAGCTCAAAGTGACCAAGTGTCTGGTCACGGGATCATGCATTACGGTACGAGTAAAGTGACTTGCCGGTAACGAGATTGAACGAGGTATTGGGATACCGACGATCGAATCTTGGGCAAGTAACATACCGATTGACGAAGGGAATTGTATACGGGGTTGCTTGAATCCTCGACATCGTGGTTCATCCGATGAGATCATCGAGGAGCATGTGGGAGCCAACATGGGTATCCAGATCCCGCTGTTGGTTATTGGCCGGAGAGTCGTCTCGGTCATGTCTACATGTCTCCCGAACCCGTAGGGTCTACACACTTAAGGTTCGGTGACGCTAGGGTTGTAGGGATATGTATATGCAGTAACCCAAATGTTGTTCGGAGTCCCGGATGAGATCCCAGACGTCACGAGGAGTTCCGGAATGGTCCGGAGGTAAAGAATTATATATAGGAAGTGCTATTTCGGCCATCGGGACAAGTTTCGGGGTCACCGGTATTGTACCGGGACCACCAGAAGGGTCCCGGGGTCCACCGGGTGGGGCCACCTACCCCCGGGGGGCCACATGGGCTGTAGGGGGTGCGCCTTGGCCTATATGGGCCAAGGGCACCAGCCCCAAGAGGCCAATGCGCCTAGGGTTCAAGGAAGGGAAGAGTCCCAAAGGGGGAAGGCACCTCCTAGGTGCCTTGGGGAGGAGGGATTCCTCCCTTGGCCGCACCCCCCTAGGAGATTAGATCTCCTAGGGCCGGCGCCCCCCCCCCCCCTGGCCCTCCTATATATAGTGGGGAGATGGAGGACTTCATACCTTGATCTTTGGTGCCTCCCTCTCCCTCTCCAACACATCCTCCTCCTCCATGGTGCTTGGCGAAGCCCTGCCGGAGTACTGCAGCTCCATCAACACCACGCTGTCGTGCTGCTGCTAGAGCCATCTTCCTCAACCTCTCCTCCCCCCTTGCTGGATCAAGAAGGAGGAGACGTTACGCTGACCGTACGTGTGTTGAACGCGGAGGTGCCGTCCGTTCGGCGCTAGGATCTCCGGTGATTTGGATCACGTCGAGCACGCCTTCCTCATCCCCGTTCTTTGAACGCTTCCGCGCGTGATCTACAAAGGTATGTAGATGCAATCCAATCACTCGTTGCTAGATGAACTCCTAGATGGATCTTGGTGAAACCGTAGGAAAAATTTTGTTTTCTACAGTGTTCCCCAACATTTCTGTGACACCTACACCAATTAGTGAGGAAGCTAATGATAATGATCATGAAACTTCAGATCAAGTTACTACCGAACCTCGTAGATCAACCAGAGTAAGATCCGCACCAGAGTGGTATGGTAATCCTGTTTTGGATGTCATGCTACGAGATCATGATGAACCTACGAACTATGAAGAAGCGATGGTGAGCCCAGATTCCGCAAAATGGCTAGAAGCCATGAAATCTGAGATGGGATCCATGTATGAGAACAAAGTGTGGACTTTGGTTGACTTGCCCGTTGATCGGCAAGCAATTGAGAATAAATGGATCTTCAAGAAGAAGACTGACGCTGACGGTAATGTTACTGTCTACAAAGCTCGACTTGTTGCGAAAGGTTTCCGACAAGTTCAAGGGATTGACTATGATGAGACCTTCTCACCCGTAGCGATGCTTAAGTCTGTCCGAATCATGTTAGCAATTGCCGCATTTTATGATTATGAAATTTGGCAAATGGATGTCAAACTGCATTCCTGAATGGATTTCTGGAAGAAGAGTTGTATATGATGCAGCCAGAAGGTTTTGTCGATCTAAAGGGAGCTAACAAAGTGTGCAAGCTCCAGCGATCCATTTATGGACTGGTGCAAGCCTCTCAGAGTTGGAATAAACGCTTTGATAGTGTGATCAAAGCATTTGATTTTGTACAGACTTTTGGAGAAGCCTGTATTTACAAGAAAGTGAGTGGGAGCTCTGTAGCATTTCTGATATTATATGTGGATGACATATTATTGATTGGAAATGATATAGAATTTCTGGATAGCATAAAGGGATATTTGAATAAGAGTTTTTCAATGAAAGACCTCGGTGAAGCTTCTTACATATTGGGCATTAAGATCTATAGAGATAGATCAAGACGCTTAATTGGACTTTCACAAAGCACATACCTTGACAAAGTTTTGAAGAAGTTCAAAATGGATCAGGCAAAGAAAGGGTTCTTGCCTGTGTTACAAGGTGTGAAGTTGAGTAAGACTCAATGTCCGACCACCGCAGAAGATAGAGAGAAAATGAAAGATGTTCCCTATGCTTCAGCCATAGGCTCTATCATGTATGCAATGCTGTGTACCAGACCTGATGTGTGCCTTGCTATAAGTCTAGCAGGGAGGTACTGTTGAGGATATAACCACTGAGGGTAAACCGCCCAGGAGGGGCCGGTTCACCTTCAGTTATACTGAAGCCCAAGGAAAGCCAGAAGATGGCGCTTTACGGATGAAGCTTAGAGGCCCAGAGCCCGCAAGCGGTTTAGGGCCCATGATAGTAAACCGCCATGATTGTATAAACTTGCATTGTAAGATAAGAAAGAAGAGACCGAGGTGGACACTTGTATGAGATAGCCTCGGGACTCTGTAGACTGGCCGGGATCCTCCTGAATATATAAAGGGGTGACGCGGCGGTGGTTCAAAGACAGAAGACAACAACTCGAAGCCAGACAAAGCGGATTTGCTCCCTGGTCTTCGAAACCCCAGCAATACCAATCACAACTAGACGTAAGCTTTTACGTTCATCGAAGGGGCCGAACTAGTATAAAACTCTCATGTCCCTTTGTCCGGTTTAACCCCTTCAAGCTAACCCGTAGTGATGGCTCCACGACTAAGTCCTTCCATGAGGACATCTGCCGTGACAATTCCACGACAGTTGGCACCCACCGTGGGGCTATCGCACGATGGTTTCGAGTTCTTGAAGGGCAACTTCGATGGACTGAGGGGATACACTATGGGCCGGATAATAAAGAGTCGCCGCGGCAAGCTCTACATCGAAAACGCGGGATGGGGTCTCGAGGCTAATTCAATTGAATACGGGTACCGGGTCTCCTTTGGTGGGATTCACATCTTCATCGGCAAGATCGGCGAACCGGCTCCCGAGCCGGACACCTGCACCGACATCATCGAGACGGCTCGACGTGTAAGTTCTTCACCGGTTCAGCCTGAGGCTAGGCATGTTTTCGTGGGTGTCATCCACGGTTCGGGTTATGAGGAGGAACCGATCTCCGATGGAGAAACCGTAGTCCGTAGTGATGACGAGTCTTCCGGAGAAACCGAATCGCTTTACCAGTTGTACAACGGCCGGATTGAGGGAGGATCCGAGGGCAACAGTATTCCGGATTCCCCCGGTCTACCAAACCGGGCCGCTGTCTTCATGGCCGACACACGATCGGCGCCTCATTCATCTACCGCCGCAGCGGTACTCTCCGGTTTAACGACGGCCACGCCAGCAGGTGCAGGAAGCTCGGCGCCGCCTCTGGCCCAAGTCTTGTCTGATTTGTTTGACGCTCTAGCGGCACTGATGTCCGCGGAGGTAGACGTAGCAGCCAGGGATCAGCATGATGCGGAGATTCTAAAGGTGAAAGATCAGATAGCCCAGGCTAAAGCGGACCTGGCAGTAGAGAACGCCAGGATGGCCACAGAGCGGGCCGAGTTGGAAGCACAGGCTTACTGGATTAGACTAGATCAGAATGCTTCAGAAGAGGTCATGAGAAGAAGGTACCGATCACGTCTCCCGTCGGTTTATGAGCCGCAAAATCTTTTCAACACGCCGGGTGCAGGAGCTGGTAACCAACCCGCGCCAAACCGAGCGTGGGCACCGGAAGCAGGAGCGCCAGTTCAGCCACGCGCAACAAACCTGCCTCACCAGAACAACGTTGTATCATCGACGCCGCCCGGGCATTATTCCAACCCGTTGGATAATATTGTGGCTGCTGCTTCACACCTGGCGGCTCTCCCAACCGACAGCGAATCACCAGTTGCAGTGGAAGCGCGTCGGGCCAGGGATCTCCTTCAGACAGCACTGAATCAACAGCAAGCGTACTCACACAGCCGTGAGATGATTCATTCCACTCCCTATCCAAGCCGGAGTTATAGCAGACACGTGGAAGATGAACCGGCCGTATCCAATAGTGCACACCACCGAAATTCGCCGCGGGAGAACAACCCGGCCAGGGGAGGTGCTAATGCGCAAGATGTTGTGGACCACGGCCGCGCACGACGGGGGGGGGGGGGGCGAGTTGACAGCTCGACACGAAGCACAACATCATACTCCGGTTCACCCCACTGCTTCCGTGCAGCCAGGGGTAATGTTCAGTTCCCTAGGAGTACCATGTTTAACTCCCGCACTGCGTAATGTGCGATTGCCCAAGGATTTCAAGGGACCTCGTAAGGTACCAAATTACACTGCCGAGTTGCAGCCAGAGGCGTGGGTGGAGAGCTATGAGATGGCAATGGATATGTTAGATGTGGATGAGGCGGTTTGTGCTAAATATTTCACCATGATGCTGGAAGGAACAGCTTGCACTTGGTTGAAGAGCTTGCCAACCAACTCTATTGACTCATGGGCCGAATTAAAGCGCCGGTTTATCCAGAACTTCAAGGATACGTGCAAGCAGCCGATGTCAATTGTGGATCTGGCTACTTGTGTCCAAGAGGAAGGGGAGTCCACGACCCATTGGGTTAAACGAGTCTCGATGATTTTGCATTCGTCAGATCGTATTAATGCAGATACCGCGGTATTAACGTTGGAGGGCAATTGCCGTTTCAAGCCGTTGAAACAGAAGTTGGGAAGGCTCAAACGTCATTGCAACGACATGTCAACACTCATGGCCGCTTTAGTTAAGTATGCCGATTCAGATAATACCAAGGATCCGGATTCAGAGGAGGACAAACCGGAGAAGGGAAAGAAGAACGGCGGTGCAAAAGGGCAGCACCACAACCAAGGGGGCCATGGGAATAACAGTAAGCGTAAAGCAGATAATTCAGATTTGGTGGCTAACACAAATATGCAGCGTCGCAAAGGTAAACCACCCCAGCACGGCATGAATCTGGAGCGTTTGTTAAACTAGCCCTGCCCGAAGCATGGAACCAAGGAGGCCCCTGCCACACATCTTTGGAAATATTGTCACATAATGAGGGAGTTCAAAAATTCTGATTTATACTAGTATGATCAGGATCCACTGGGTGGTTCAGGCCCAGGTTTCCATGGGGGCGGCGGTTCAAGCTCTGGATTTCAGAACAACCAGGGCCATCAGAACAACCATGGTAATAACCAGCAGAATAACCAAGGGAATCAGCAACAGTCAGGTTACCAGAGTCACCCCAAGCAGTTGAATAGCGGACAGTATCATGTGTTCACTACCAGCTTGTGCAAGCGCGATCAAAAACTTCACAAAAGGGCAGTCAATACTGTTGAACCGGCTATACCACATTATCTACGATGGTCGGAGCAGCCTATTGTGTGGAGCAGGGAGGATCTCCCGCCCTGGGTTGACAATCCGGGCCAACTAGCCTTGGTGGTAGCGCCTCAGGTGGGGGGCTATAAGTTTACCAAGGTTCTGATGGATGGAGGGAGCAGTATCAACATCCTATACTATGAGACTTTCCGTCGCATGGGTTTGACGGATAAGAATCTTAAACCGTCAAACACTATCTTTCATGGTGTGGTGCCAGGTAAATCGGCCTACCCTGTGGGAAAGATTTCTTTGGAAGTTGTGTTTGGAGATGAGTTTGATTCCAGGTCTGAGACTTTGACCTTTGAAGTGGTGAAAATCCAGAGTCCATATCACGCGCTATTTGGATGGCCGGCTTACGCAAAATTCATGGTGAGGCCATGTTATGTCTATCTATAGCTCAAGATGCCAGGTTATAAGGGGACGATCACAGTACATGGGAGCCGAAGGATTGCCTTGGATTGCGAGGAAGGTGAAGCGGCCTATGCAGAATCGGTTTGTGCCACGGAGGAGCTGAAATTCTATAGAGACAATGTTGATCCAGCGGATATGACCCCTCTGAAGAAACCTACGACTGAACATGACCTGGCCCTGACGTTCAAACCAGCTAATGAGACTAAGCTTGTTGACTTCGTCCCTAGTGATTCATCCAAGCAGTTTAGTATCAATGCAAATCTGGATCCGAAATAGGAAAGCGCGCTCATCGAGTTCATCCGTTAGAACCGGGACATCTTTGCATGGAAACCTTCTGACATGCCAGGTGTACCGAGGGAACTCGCTGAGCACACGCTAAATATTGATCCTAAGTTTAAACCGGTCAAGCAGTACCTTCGCCGCTTTAACGAAGAAAGACGCAAGGCCATCGGCAAAGAGGTAGCCCGGCTGCTGGCAGCTGGATTTATCGTCGAAGTGTTTCATCCCGAATGGTTGGCTAATCCGGTGCTTGTTCTTAAGAAAAATGGCACTTGGCGTATGTGTGTGGACTACACTGATTTGAACAAAGCTTGCCCGGCAGATCCTTTTGCTCTCCCACGTATCGATCAGATCATTGATGCAACGGCGGGTTGTGAGCGCCTGAGTTTTCTGGATGCTTATTCAGGTTATCATCAGATTAAAATGGCAGTTAAGGACCAGGAGAAAACAGCCTTCATCACTCCCTTTGGAGCCTTCTGCTATGTTTCTATGCTCTTTGGGCTCAAGAGTGCCCAAGCAACCTACCAGCGTTGTGTGCAAAATTGTCTTCACAAGCAGATCGGCCATAATGTTCATGCCTATGTGGATGACATTGTGGTGAAATCCAGGAAGCAGGAAACCCTGATAAATGATCTCAAGGAGACGTTTGACAATCTTCGGGTTTACAAAATGATGCTCAACTCGGACAAATGTGTTTTTGGTGTTCCGGCAGGCAAACTCTTGGGTTTTTTTGTGTCTAACAGAGGTATTGAGGCAAATCCGGAAAAGATCAAAGCAATCACATCCTTGGCTAAACCGGCATGTATCAATGATATTCAGCGCCTGGTGGGCCGGATTGCAGCCCTCAGCCAATTTATCAGCCGTCTGGGAGAGAAGGCGATTCCCCTGTATCAGATGTTGAAGAAAACAGAAAAATTCGTCTGGAGTGACGCCGCTGATGCGGCATTCGAGGAGTTGAAGCGACAGCTAGCTGAACCGCCAGTCCTCGCTGCTCCAGTTGATAATGAACCTCTACTGTTGTACGTGGCTGCCAATGCCCAAGCGGTTAGTGTGGCGATTGTGGTTGAGCGTAAGGAGGCTGGGAAAGAATATCCGGTTCAATGACCAATTTATTATATCAGTGAAGTACTGATCGAATCAAAGCAAAGATATCCGCATTGGCAGAAGCTAGTGTATGGAGTTTTCATGGCAAGTAGCACACTCAAGCAATATTTTCAAGGCCATCCTATTACAATGGTTAGTTATGCTCCCTTGGGTGATATAATCCAGAATAGAGAGGCAACTGGCCGGGTTGCGAAGTGGGCGATCGAGCTCGGTCCCCATAGTTTGAAGTATACACCCCGAACAGCCATCAAATCTCAGGCGCTTGTGGACTTCATCAATGATTGGACCGAATTACAGGCACCAGAAGACAAACCGGATAATACATACTAGACCATTCACTTTGATGGATCCAGGCAGCTGGAAGGCTTGGGGGCTGGAGTTGTCCTCACTTCCCCTCGAGGAGATAAGATTTGTTATGTTCTCCGCTTAATGTTTCCTTGTACTAACAATGCATCAGAGTACGAGGCCTTGCTCCACGGTCTTCGTGTAGCTAAGGAAATGAACTTAAGCCGGGTTCGATGCTTTGGAGATTCTGATCTGGTGGCTCAGCAAGTTTCTGGTACTTGGGATTCTAAAGACCCGCTCATGGTGGCTTATAGGCGCGAGGTGGATATTGTAGCAGGTCACTTTAAGGGTTATCAGGTGGAGCACATCGATCGGCGCAAGAATGAAGCAGCAGAGATCTCAGCGTAAACCGGTACCACCTAATACCTTTCTAGATATCTTGCATAACCCGTCTGTAAAGTTGCCTACAGAGGAGGATTTAGCTGTTCCTGATCTGGAGGCCCAGTTGGTAGCCGTTTTACATGCCACTCCGGATTGGACGGTTCCATATTTGGCGTATCTGAACCGGGGCGAATTACCAGAAGATGAACTTTTCGCCAGGCAGATAGTCCAGCGGTCCAAGTCTATGGTTATTCACAATGGCGAGTTGCACCGTTCTAGCGTTTCAGGCGTATTCCAACGTTGTGTTTCTCCTGAAGAAGGACAAGAGATTCTATGGGAAATCCATGAAGGGGATTACGGTCACCATGCCAGCTCAAAGTCCTTGGTTGCTAAGGCTTTCCGACACGAGTTCTACTGGTTGACAGCTCATTCTGATGAGGAAGACTTGGTAAAGCGGTGTGACGCTTGTCAGAAATTTTCACGTCATGCTCATGTTCCTGCTCAGGAGTTACGCATGATCCCCATCACTTGGCCATTTGCTACTTGGGGGCTTGACATGGTTGGACCCTTTAAGCGTTCTAAGGACAAGAAGACCCACCTGTTGGTGGCGGTTGACAAGTTCACCAAATGGGTTGAAGCGGAGCCCATCAGTAAATGTGATGCAGCCACGGCGATTCAATTTCTCAAAAAGATTATTTTCCGTTTCGGCTTTCCACATAGCATCATCACAGATAATGGTACGAACCTTTCTAAAGGTGAGATGGAGGAGTTCTGGCAACGAGAGCACATACGGCTTGATGTAGCGTCCGTGGCTCATCCCCAGTCCAATGGTCAAGCTGAGAGGGCGAATCAAGAAATCCTGAAGGGTATCAAGCCTCGCCTCATGGTCCCTTTGAAGCGGACGCCGGGTTGTTGGGTGGAGGAATTACCATCAGTGTTATGGAGTATAAATACCACCCAAACCGATCTACGGGATATACACCCTTTTTCCTGGTCTATGGGGCTAAGGCTGTCCTCCCAAGTGATATTCATGACGACTCACCCCGGGTCGCGAATTATGTTGAAGCGGATAACGAGCAAGCATGCGAAGAGGCACTGGACCTGTTAGATGAGAAGCGAGACATGGCTTTGGCTCGGTCGGCAGTTTATCAGCAAGACCTGCGGCGTTATCACAGCCGCCGGGTTAAGACAAGAACCTTTCAAGAAGGAGATTTGGTACTTCGGCTCATTCAAGACCAGACTGATATGCATAAGTTATCCCCACCTTGGGAAGGGACTTTTGTGGTCAGCAAAAATCTGCACAAAGGATCATACTACCTCATTGCGTTCGAGAAGACTCACGTAGCTCTGAGGAGGAGACCCGACGGCCATGGAACATAGCTCTCCTACGGCCTTATTACACTTGAAGCCACAGGCTTTTCATATGTACATATTTCAACAATGTATATATTATGATTAATATAATAAACCTGCATCCTTGCTATCAAGCAGGGCCTCCGCCGTTTTTTCTTCAAATATCTGTTAACATGGGGGCTTCCTGTTCAAACATAGGTGTATTCACCAAAGAGAACATAGCATTACT
Source organism: Triticum aestivum (assembly GCF_018294505.1). NCBI lineage: Eukaryota > Viridiplantae > Streptophyta > Magnoliopsida > Poales > Poaceae > Triticum > Triticum aestivum. Next base: position 617,954,097 of record NC_057806.1, on the reverse strand, counting down.
ACCCTCCTGATGCAGCTATCATGCCACAACAAAGCTTGGGAGCTTCACACCCAAGGGGCCAAAGAGAGTCTTGTTGCTACGCACAACTCAAACATAGGCACCCATTGAGCACAGCTCACAAAGTTACTTGGGGGCTCTTTGCGTCAAATACCAAAGAGTTTGAAAGGACCCTTGTAGATGGGTATCGACCCACGGCTTGGAAGCTTGGTGTATTCACCTAAAACCCCAGGTTAACCTGCCTTCATCAAGTAAGCCACTCCTATCCAGGTAATCCTGGCGCGACCCGTCGAACGTTTGACAGTTACTCTCATTGAGACCCTGAACTTGTCAAAGTTAAAATGATGATTGGTTAGTTGGAGGGCCATCTTAAAAGGCTTCACCAAAATGGTTTAACTCAGTGGCCTGGCAGCCCATGAAAAGCCTCGATTTGGGCCTGGCAGCCCTCAAAAAGCCTCGACTACAGTTTTTTGTTTGCTTTTTTCTGCCAAGTTTTTGTGTTTCGTGAGGTCTATGTTAAACCGGAGTTTCTTAACCCGGCATGGCTTATGGATCTTCTGTTAAAGTATACAATTAAAGGTAATTCGGCATCCCTCAAAACCGGTCTGGCTTTGACACTTTGTCTCCAGCAATCGGCCGGCGTTCATCACAACCCGGTTTATATCATATATGCCAACCTGGCATGGTGGAAGTTGGGTTTTCACCTTTTCTTCACATCACAATTGGTAAACCAACAGCAATGTTTTATATCACAGGTATGATTTATTATTGCTGCAACCGTAGTTGCTTACCAAGTTGTGTTGGGTATTTTGACCCGTCCGGTGGTAAACCGCCTGGACAGATTTTCCTTATGCAGGCACAGTGACTGCATAATATTGTAAAAATACATAAGCTAGTACTGAAATTCTCATGACAAATCAACGCAAAGTATATCCCGCTGCACAAGGGCAACGGATCAAAGTATTTCCACTAGCTTATTACAAGGCGCTTGAAGGCCCAAAATATGGTGTTTCCAGCAGAACAAGGTTTCTGGAGCATCACTCTAATTGCCGGATCAAGTCTCATTACCATGTTGATGCGAAGTTGATGGGTCATCTGGCGTCAGTTCAGCCTCCTCTTCCCCACCTAGCGGCTGGAAGTTTGTGGTGGTCCAGTCAATCCAGGTTAAGGCTTGAAAGATAGCTTCTTCATTGATAAGTTCTGACAGATCAATGTCAGGGGCGTAAGTGTGCTTACGGATTCCTGGAATAAGATTTTGTGCCTCCGGAATGACAGGGTTAACCCGTTTGTTGTTTGCATCATAATAAGACCGGTGAACCGTCAAGTTAGCATCTTCTGCCAGCTGACCCGCCAAAGGACGCATCTCCCTTGTCACTCTTTTAAGGGCTGCATCATCAAAATCTGCCCCGTTTTCTTGTGTGCTTGGAAAGCCTTTGGCAAGGTCAACCAGATCCAAGTCAGCTATCCATGCTTTGGCTCGGGTAAGTGCCAACAAAGCACCGGCCCTGGCAGCAGATCACTTCACCTCTTCTAGTTGTGCTGGTACCATGGATAGCCTTGTCAGAGTATCCTTGATCAGTGTTGGGGCCGGTTTGTCATAGGAGGCTGCACAGATAACCCGTTGAGCAGCGGTGTAAAGTTGTTCTAGAAGAGTATACGCTGCTTTCAGCTTCATCCGTACATCTGAGCCCAGATGCGTAATGCGGCTCCCTGCAACGGTTTAAGAATTTCATATTTCAACCGGCACCTTACGAGATGGGTATTTCAAATAATTTGCTAAGGAGTACTTACCAAATACTGCGGAGGTCATGGCATTTACTTGGCACTTTAACCCAGAAAGTTCTTCTGCTACCGGTTTAAGTGCAGATTCGGCGTCTTCAGCCCGTTTCAGCAATGTCCCCTTTTCAGTGTCCCAGTTGGCACGTTCCGTCTTGAATTCTTCTTTCAGTCGTTCTATGGAAGTTAAAGCGGCTCGAAGTTCATCTTTGGCTTTGGAAGATTCTTCTTGCTGAGATTTCATAATTTCTTGAAGATCAGCAATCTGCGTCCGTTGATGGTTTATGTCAGCCTGCCAAAATCAAGAGGAGCATTTCAATATTTTATCAAAGTCCCAAGCATACAACTGGTTCTACACTTGGCACTTGGGGGCTAATGCGGATTAATTCTTTCTTACTGCTTATTCAAAATCCCAAGATTCATACAAGTTTCAATCCTGGCACTTGGGGGCTAATGCGGATTAATTCGTTCTTACTGCTTATTCAAAGTCCCAAGGATTCGTACAAGTTTCAATCCTGGCACTTGGGGGCTAATGTGTGTTTGTTCAAAAAACTTAAAAGTCAACAGTGTGCAGTTTGGAAATTCAAAGTCCCAGTTTGTTTTTACGAATTTAAACCGACCCTTGGGGGCTACAGGATACAAGGCAATGAAAATACAAAGATAAGGAGGAAAATGTTTACCTCATAACGTTCCTTCATCAGATTTACCAAGTCAGCCTCAGTATCTCGACTTGTATAAAGCCGGTTCAAGAAACCGGAATGAAGATCCTGGGCAGAAAGATTAGCATATTTTGACATATCAGTTTCCATCTTCCTCTTGCCCATTGAAATAAACTCATCCTTGGCGGTATGTTTTGCCAAGACAATTGGATCACCCGGAGCGGTATAAGCAGTGCCAGTAACAATAACGTCATCGTCTTTGGCTGGGCTTGGCGGATTAGCACTTGACTTCAGTGGATCAGCAGCCAGACTTGCAGGCATAGCATGTGGACTTAAGGTATCCTCATGCATGGCCGGGTCAGCTTCCGGCGGATTAACATTGATAGTTGGCTCTGGCAGAGTAAAATCATCCATGAGATTATCGAGATTTTTATCAACATCCTCAGGAGTTTTCTCCGGCTCAACTTCACCGGTAGGGGCGCTGGTCTTGGCCTTCTTACTCAAACGAGCTTGAGCACTAATATTAAAACAAAGATTAGCATGGTCAACTGAGTTATGGAAGAGAAGGGAAGACTACACATTTACCCAGGGACGGTTTTCAGGGGAGGCAGCTGAGTGGTTGATGAACCGCCAGACGAATTAGAAGATGCCTGATAATTTGAATCAGATGAATTGAGAGGGCATCGGAAGAAACCTTTCAAAAGATAACATTTTTCAGAAGAACAAGCAACCTCTGGATGACATTTCCGGTTTGGGGTATGAGGTAAACCGGAAGAAGTGACCTGTTGACCACTGTGCCGGGTTGTGCAACGCCCTTCGGTTTGCTGTGTCTTCAAAGAAAGTTTTTGATCCAAATGAGCAACAGGGTGAGAGCATTTCACTTTTCGAATTGCATGGCGAAATCTTTGAACCGGCAGAAGTTCCGAGTCAGAAGAAAGACAAATTACCTCATCATGACCTGCATGGCTGGCCTCTGCATCATCTTGGAAATAATCATTGTTAGTAAAATATATGGACAGAAGTCAAGGGAGATCAAACTTTACCTCTTCAGCCGAGTCATCAACATCTTCTGGTGGTTCTGAAGACTCAGCAGTTTTCTTTTTGGCAGCTTTCTTGATGACCTTGGTCTTATTACGAGGAGCCTTAGCTACTTTGTCTTGAGTTTTCTTTTTCCAAAAAGAGCTACTGGCCTATGGGATTGCACAAAGGTATTATTATAGCAGTGTCAAAGCGGAGAAGGATAAGGAAAAGTACAAGGTTAAAATATTTACCCCGGGCGGTTTGTTGGAGGCGTAAAAAGGACGCAGACCAATTTGAGTACATACGGCGAGCGGTTCATTGAGTATTTTCTTTACACTTTCACTGACTTCATCGTCCGTCAGTGCTATTGAATTAAACCATTGAGGATCATTGGTTTTGCCGGTGTATTCGAACATCAATCCGGGCCGGCGGCTTAAAGGAAGAATGCACCATGAAATCCAGCAATGGACGAGATCAACACCAGTTAAACCGTTGGCAAGAAGAGCCCGAAGTTTGGCGAGTTGAGGTGCATAGGCTTGTCGATCTTTGGCAGGCAATCTCTGAGGTAAAGCGTGATTATTACTGGGTCGGTGCGGACGGTAGCCCGGCAAGGGATTCTCTTCAGCAGGGGCGGTATTCTGACAATAGAACCAGGTTTGGTTCCAGTCTTTTGGATGGCTGTGAAGTTTGGCATGAGGAAAATCAACCTCTTTCCTCTTTTGGATTGACACACCGCCAAGTTCAGTATTAGGTCCATCAGAAAATTCCGTCCGGCGGTTTAAGTGAAAGAGATCTAGAAAGAGATCGACAGTTGGTTCTTCTTGCAGATAAACCTCGCAGAATACTTGGAAATTGCATATGTTGGACACAGAATTTGGTCCAATATCTTGAGGATGAAGTTCGAGCCTGGCAAGAACATCCCGGAAATTTTTTGATCCGGGAGGACTGAAACCTCGAGCTAAATGTTGCAAGAATACAATCACTTCTCCATCTTGAGGTTCAGGGGGGCACTCAGGGCCAGGGAATCGCCAACGGAGGACATTTTTTGAAGCCAAAGCGCCAGTGGTGATATATTCATTGATTTGCGTTTCTGTGATCCGAGACGGAACCCAGTTGTAAGCAGAAAATTGCTTCGTCATCTTATAAAGTCTGTAAAAGGAAAATGGACGGTTTACGATTGGCGGTTCGTATGTGTTTGTCAAAATGTTAAACCGGCAATTCAAGGTATACATATGAAGTGAACTGGACATGGCTGTTCAAAATCTAGATGGCAGTTTAAGAGAGGGCTAATGACATACGACGGATTATCAACACTAAAGGATAAAGCGTCTTTTTGAGGCAGAAACCCAAGCTGGAAATTTGTTAAGTGTGGAACAAACAGGTTTCACAAGTTGCAATTATTATTTTGGATCAAACGATCGCTCTAGAAGGAAAATTTTCTAGACCTAAAACAGTGCAGAGAAGTTCATACATTCGAAGAGGGCTTCCAAACAATGGAAATAAAATCTATTTTTATGCAAGATAAGCACAAACAGTTGCCGCAGCAGTTCTACGTTGTTTTTACAATCTAAACAGGGCATTGGAGGTGAAAACTAACAAGGGTTTTGCATCGGGCGGTGATGACCACCGATGAACTCAAACAAAGCTCCAATGCAGATCTAAGAAGGGGAAAGAGAAGAACTCACGGATGTGGACGAGTTGCGGAGGTTCACCGTCGATTTCTGGTCAGAATCAGGTCGATGCGGCGGCCTGAGTCGGTGCGGACTGGTAGATCAACAACGGCGGCGGCGGCGATACTTGAGGTCTTCAGGTCGCGAGGAGGAAGACGATGTGGTTTGGAAAGGGGGAAATGGAAGGCACCTCAGTCTTATTTATAAGGAAGTGAGATAAAACGGCAGGCGCGAAAATCGAGGAATCGAAAGCGGCAAAAGAGGATGCAGTTGTCTCCTCGATCTTCGGGAATTAATTAAAGAGAAAGGAATCTTTATAAAACTTTTTTATACAGGAATGACGTCACAATGATTTACTACAGTAACAGAAGATGACGTCACGGTGATTCATCAAAGTTCATAGGGAGAAGACAATATGGCGGTTTACGAGAATTGCCAGAAGTTCAAGGATTGAAGACTGACATGAATAGGTTCAAATCAATCTGGGGCCTAATGTTGAGGATATAACCACTGAGGGTAAACCGCCCAAGAGGGGCCGGTTCACCTTCAGTTATACTGGAGCCCAAGGAAACCCAGAAGATGGCGCTTTATAGATGAAGCTTAGAGGCCCAGAGCCCGCAGGCGGTTTAGGGCCCATCCGCCATGATTGTATAAACTTGCATTGTAAGATAAGAAAGAAGAGACCGAGGCGGACACTTGTATGAGCCAGCCTCGGGACTCTGTAGACTGGCCAGGATCCTCCTGAATATATAAAGGGGTGACCCGGCGGTGGTTCAGAGATAGAAAACAACAACTCGAAGCCAGACAAAGCGGATTCGCTCCCTAGTCTTCGAAACCCCAGCAATACCAATCACAACTAGACGTAAGCTTCTACCTTCATCGAAGGGGCCGAACTAGTATAAAACTCTCGTGTCCCTTTGTCCGGTTTAACCCCTTCAAGCTAACCCGTAGTGATGGCTCCACGACTAAGTCCTTCCATGAGGACATCTGCCGTGACAATTCCACGACAGGTGCCAAAGTAATCCAGGAGTGGATCACTGGACAGCGGTCAAGAACATCCTGAAATACCTAAAAAGGACTAAGGATATGTTTCTCGTATATGGAGGTGACAAAGAGCTCATCGTAAATGGTTACGTTGATGCAAGCTTTGACACTGATCCGGACGATTCTAAATCGCAAACCGGATACGTGTTTATATTGAACGGTGGAGCTGTCAGTTGGTGCAGTTCTAAACAAAGCGTCGTGGCGGGATCTACATGTGAAGCGGAGTACATAGCTGCTTCGGAAGCAGCAAATGAAGGAGTATGGATGAAGGAGTTCATATCCGATCTAGGTGTCATACCTAGTGCATCGGGTCCAATGAAAATCTTTTGTGACAATACTGGTGCAATTGCCTTGGCGAAGGAATCCAGATTTCACAAGAGAACCAAGCACATCAAGAGACGCTTCAATTCCATTCGGGATTTAGTCCAAGTGGGAGACATAGAAATTTGCAAGATACATACGGATCTGAATGTTCTAGACCCGCTGACTAAGCCTCTTCCACGAGCAAAACATGATCAGCACCAAGGCTCCATGGGTGTTAGAATCATTACTGTGTAATCTGGATTATTGACTCTAGTGCAAGTGGGAGACTGAAGGAAATCTGCCCTAGAGGCAATAATAAAGTTATTATTTATTTCCTTATATCATGATAAATGTTTATTATTCATGCTAGAATTGTATTAACCAGAAACATAATACATGTGTGAATACATAGACAAACAGAGTGTCACTAGTACGCCTCTACTTGACTAGCTCGTTGATCAAAGATGGTTATGTTTACTAGCCATAGACATGAATTGTCATTTGATTAACGGGATCACATCATTAGGAGAATGATGTGATTGACTTGACCCATTCCATTAGTTTAGCACTTGATCGTTTAGTTTGTTGCTATTGCTTTCTTCATAACTTATACATGTTCCTATGACTATGAGATTATGCAACTCCTGTTTGCCGGAGGAACACTTTTGTGCTACCAAACGTCACAACGTAACTGGGTGATTATAAAGGTGCTCTACAGGTGTCTCCGAAGGTACTTGTTGGGTTGGCGTATTTCGAGATTAGGATTTGTCACTCGATTATCGAAGAGGTATCTGTGGGCCCTCTCGGTAATGCACATCACTTAAGCCTTGCAAGGATTGCAACTAATAGGTTAGTTGCGGGATGATGTATTACGGAACGAGTAAAGAGACTTGCCGGTAACGAGATTGAACTAGGTATTGAGATACCGACGATCGAATCTCGGGCAAGTAACATACCGATGACAAAGGGAACAACGTATGTTGTTATGCGGTATGACCGATAAAGATCTTCGTAGAATACGTAGGAGCCAATATGAGCATCCAGGTTCCGCTATTGGTTATTGACCAGAGACATGTCTCGGTCATGTCTACATTGTTCTCGAACCCGTAGGGTCCGCACGCTTAACGTTATGATGACAGTTTCATTATGAGTTTATATATTTTGATGTACCAAAGGTTGTTTGGAGTCCCGGATGTGATCACGGACATGACGAGGAGTCTCGAAATGGTTGAGACATGAAGATTGATATATTGGAAGCCTATGTTTGGACATCGGAAGTGTTCCGGGCGAAATCGGCATTTTACCGGAGTACCGGGAGGTTACCGGAACCCCCCGGTAACCTAATGGGCCTTAATGGGCCTAGTGGAGGAAGTGGAGAGGAGGCCAAGGGGCAGCCGCGCGCCCCTCCCCCCCCCTAGTCCGAATTGGACAAGGAGGGGGTCGGCGCCCCCCCCCCCTTTCCTTTCCTCTCTCTCTCCTTCCCCCCAAGTCCTAGTCCAACATGGAAAGGGGGGAGTCCTACTCCCAGGAGGAGTAGGACTCCTCCTGGCGCGCCCCTTGCCTGGCCGCACCTCCTCCCCCTTGCTCCTTTATATACGGGGGCAAGGGGCACCCCATAGACAACAGTTGATCATTGATCTCTCAGCCGTGTGCGGTGCCCCCCTCCACCGTAGTCCTCGATAATATTGTAGTGGTGCTTAGGCGAAGCCCTGTGACAGTAGAACATCAAGATCGTCACCACGCCGTCGTGCTGACGGAACTCTTCCCCGACATTCTGCTGGATCGGAGTCCGGGGATCGTCATTGAGCTGAACGTGTGCTAGAACTCGGAGGTGTCGTAGTTTCGGTGCTTAATCGGTCGGGCCATGAAGACGTACGACTACATCAACCGTGTTGTGCTAACGCTTCCGCTTTCGGTCTACGAGCGTACGTAGACAACACTCTCCCCTCTCGTTGCTATGCATCACCATGATCTTGCGTGTGCGTAGGAATTTTTTTGAAATTACTACGTTCCTCAACAGGAGAGGGAGATAGGGAGGGAAAGAGGGGGCGCCGCCCCCCTCCTTGTCCAATTCGGACTCCTCAAGGGGGGTGGGCCAGCCCTAAGGCCCCCTCCTCTCTATCTCACAAGGCCCATGTTGGCCCATTAGTTCCCCCGGGGGTTCCGATAACCCCCCGGCACTCCGATATTTATCCGGTGACCCCCAAAACTCATCCGGTGACCGAATAACATCGTCCAATATATCAATCTTTATGTCTCGACCATTTCGAGACTCCTTGTCATGTCCGAGATCACATCCGGAACTCCGAACTACCTTCGGTACATCAAAACACATAAACTCATAATACCGATCGTCATCAAACGTTAAGCGTGCGGACCCTACGGGTTTGAGAACTATGTAGACATGACCGAGACTCACTTCCGGTCAATAACCAATAGCGGAACCTGGATGCTCATACTGTATCGAGACATAAGTTGTAGGAACCAATATTTCAAGAACTATGTATCGAGAACTATGTAGATATGTTGTTCCCTTTGTCATCAGTATGTTACTTGCCCGAGATTCGATCGTCGGTATCATCATACCTAGTTCAATCTCGTTATTGACAAGTCTCTTTACTCGTTCCGTAATGCATCATCTCGCAACTAACTCATTAATCACATTGCTTGCAAGGCTTATAGTGATGTCCATTACCGAGAGGGCCCAAAGATACCTCTCCGGCAATCGGAGTGACAAATCCTAATCTCGATCTAAGACAACTCAACAAACACTATCGGAGACACCAGTAGAGCATCTTTATAATCACCTAGTTACATTGTGACGTTTGATAGCATACTAAGTGTTCCTCTGGTATTCGGGAGTTACATAATCTCATAGTCATAGGAACATGTATAAGTTATGAAGAAAGCAATAGCAATAAACTAAACGATCAGTGTGCTAAGCTAAAGAATGGGTCAAGTCAATCACATCATTCTCTAATGATGTGATCACGTTCATCAAATGACAACTCATGTCTATGGCTAGGAAACTTAACCATCTTTGATTAACGAGCTAGTCAAGTAGAGGCATACTAGTGACACTCTGTTTGTCTATGTATTCACACATGTACTAAGTTTCCGGTTAATACAATTCTAGCATGAATAATAAACATTTATCATGATATAAGGAAATATAAATAACAACTTTATTATTGAGTCTAGGGCGTATTTCCTTCAACATAGACATGCAAAAACTATCAGGTACTAAGTTCATGATAAATTAAATTTCAATTAATCATATTACTCAAGAACTCCCATTTAGATAGACATCCGTCTAGTCATTTAAATGATCACGTGATCCATATCAACTAAACCATGTCCGATCATCATGTGAGATGGAGTAGTTTTCAATGGTGAACATCACTATGTTGATCATATCTACTATATGATTACGTTTGACCTTTCAGTCTCAGTGTTCCTAGGCCATATTTGCATATGCTAGGCTCGTCAAGTTTAACCCGAGTATTCTGCACGTGCAAAAGTGGCTTGCACCTGTTGTATGTGAGCGTAGAGCTTATCAGTCCCGATCATCACGTGATGTCTCATCACGACGAACTGTAGCAACAGTGCATACTCAGGGAGAACACTTATACCTTGAAATTTAGTGAGGGGTCATCTTATAATACTACCACCATACTAAGAAAAAAATAAGATGCATAAAGGATAAACATCACATGTAATCAAAAATATGTGACATGATATGGCCATCATCATCGTGTGCCTTTGATCTCCATCTCCAAAGCACCATCATGATCTCCATCATCACCAGCTTGACACCTTGATCTCCATCGTAGCATCGTTGTCATCCCGCCAACTATTGCTTCTACGACTATCGCTACTGCTTAGTGATAAAGTAAAGAAATTACTTGGCGATTGCATTTCATATAAAAAAGTGACAACCATAAGGCTCCTGCCAGTTGTCGATAACTTTTACAAAACATGATGATCTCATACAACAATTTATATCTCATCACGTCTTGACCATATCACATCACAACATGCCCTGCAAAAACAAATTAGACGTCCTCTACTTTGTTGTTGCAAGTTTTACGTGGCTACTACGGGCTTCTAGCAAGAACCGTTCTTACCTACGCAGCAAAACCACAACGATTTTTCGTCAAGTGTGCTATTTTAACCTTCAACAAGGCATGGTCGTAGTCAAACTCGATTCAACTAAAGTAGCAGAAACAGACACCCGCCAGCCACCTGTGTGCGAAGCACGTCGGTAGAACCAGTCTCATGAATGCGGTCATGTAATGTCGATCCGGACCACTTCATCCAAACCACCGAATCAAAGTAAGACGTTGGTGGTAAGCAGTATGACTATTATCGCCCACAACTCTTTGTGTTCTACTCGTTCATATATCATCTACGCATAGACCTGGCTCGGATGCCACTGTTGGGGAATGTAGTAATTTAAAAAAAATCCTACGATCACGCAAGATCTATCTAGGAGATGCATAGAAATGAGACGGGAGAGTGTGTCCACGTACCCTCGTAGACTGCAAGCGGAAGTGTTTAGTTAACGCGATTGATGTAGTCAAACGTCTTCACGATCCAACCGATCCAAGTACCGAACGTACGTCACCTCCGTGTTCAGCACACGTTCAACACGATGACGTCTCTCGAGCTCTTGATCTAGTAGAGGGTCGAGGGAGAGTTCCGAGCACGACGGCGTGGCGACGGTGTTGGTGATGTGATCCGCGCAGGGCTTCGCCTAAGCACTACGACAATATGACTGAGGCGGTAAACTGTGGAGGGGGGCACCCCACATGGCTAAGAAACAACTATTGTGCCTTTGGGGTGCCCCCTAGCCATGTATATAAAGGAGGGCGAGGAGGAGGCCGGCGCCCAAGGAGGGGGAGGAGGAGGCCGGCGGCCAAGGAGGGCGCGCCAAAGGGGGGAGTCCTACTTGGACTCCTAGTCCAAGTAGGATTCGCCCCCCCCCCCCCTCCTTCCTTCCAACGGAGAGGGAAAGGGGAAGGGAGAGAGAGGGAGAAGGAAAGAGGGGGGCCGCGCCCCCTCCCCTTGTCCAATTCGGATTGGGGAAAGGGGGGCGTGTGCCACCTCCGTGGCCTGCTTCCTCTCCTCCACTATGGCCCAATAAGCCTAATAACTTTCCGGGGGGGGGGGTCCGGTAACCTCCCGGTACTCCGAAAAATCCCTGATTTTCTTCGGAACCATTCCAGTGTCCGTATATAATCTTCCAATATATCAATCTTTACCTCTTGACCATTTCGAGACTCCTTGTCATGTTCGTGATCTCATCCGGGACACCGAACAAACTTCGTTTACCAAAACACATAACTCATAATACAAATCATCGTCGAATGTTAAGCGTGCGGACCCTACGGGTTCAAGAACTATGTAGACATGACCGAGACACATCTCCGTTAATAACCAATAGCGGAACCTAGATGCTCATATTGGCTCCTATATATTCTACGAAGATATTTATCGGTCAAACCGCATAACAACATACGCCATTCCCTTTGTCATCAGTATGTTACTTGCCCGAGATTCGATTGTCGGTATCCTCATACCTAGTTCAATCTCGTTATCGGCAAGTCTGTTTAGTCGTTCTGTAATGCATCATCCCGTAACTAACTCATTAGTCACATTGCTTGCAAGGCTTATAGTGATGTGCATTACCGAGATGGCCCAGAGATACCTCTCTGATACATGGAGTGACAAATCCTAATCTTGATCTATGTCAACTCAACAAACACCATTGGAGACACTTGTAGAGTATCTTTATAATCACCCAGTTATGTTGTGACGTTTGATAGCACACAAAGTGTTCCTTCGGTATTTGAGAGTTGCATAATCTCATAGTCAGAGGAATATGTATAAGTCATGAAGAAAGCAAATAGCAATAAAACTATACGATCATTATGCTAAGCTAACGGATGGGTCTTGTCCATCACATCATTCTCTAATGATGTGATCCCGTTCATCAAATGACAACACTTGTCTATGGTTACGAAACTCAACCATCTTTGATTAACGAGCTAGTCAAGTAGAGGCATAGTAGGGACACTCTGTTTGTCTATGTATTCACACATGCACTAAGTTTTCGGTTAATACAATTCTAGCATGAATAATAAACATTTATCATGATATAAGGAAATATAAATAACAACTTTATTATTGCCTCTAGGGCATATTTCCTTCACGATATCTGACGAATCAAAAGCGGACGCGTGGATCAAATGCGTCGGCATGTTGGAGTTGCCCTTTACGGATAGGACATGCAGACAAATCTGGAGTCCTATAAAGCTCCCCAAATTTGCTATCACTTTGTTGGAATTCGAACATCCGAACGTGTGCGCAAACGTTTGAGAGATAGTACTGGATGCCAAAAAGGGTTTGGAATCCCGCAAACGACATATACAAGCGGTTTGACTGTTTGCATTTGAGATGCTCTAATATCCGTGTTTAAGATTCCCTTATATCATAAAAAAAGTAGTTAGGGCATCTCTCTATTCCTTAAAATGGACACATTTTCCGTCCACAGACTGCGTAAGGACATATTCGCGAACATGATATGAGAGTTGGTCATCCAACCTATAACCCAATTGTTTGCGCCACACAACAACAAGCTTCCACCAAATAGCACGTTCACTAGAGCCGCCGAACATGCGGGTATGTACTAATATGCACTTAAAAAAGGAGAGTCAAATAGCCTTTCACCAACATAAAATAGCCTTTTGCCATGTTAACTAGCGCCTTCCGCCAATATATGCATGTAATATAAGAACCTGAAGAAAAAAGAAGTGAAAGTGAAATAACTATGTGTTTAGTGCTTTCTCCTAGAAAGCCTTCCGCCAAACAACAAAAAAAATTGGCCGCGGCCTTCCGTCATTCGTGTGGAGAAAAGGATATGTGATGATTTTTGATTGGCCAGACCGATAACCGGACTCCCGCAAAGCTTCCTCAAGTTTGTTAACGGGAAAACGGACGTGCGGGCGTGCCCATGGACACATACGGGTCCGTGTTCGATGGCAAAGTTCCTCCGGACAGCGTGGTCTAGATGTTTGCAGGCTATTTGAGTGGTCCTCGTTGGAGGTGCCCTTAGCACTTCACTGAAGATATATGTTAATAAGCCTAAGAAATATAGAGTTGGCATCTTACCTTCACCCCAGGCATGTTGAACCACTTCCAGTAGCCTTTGACGAGCTCTATGATGGTTACTGGATCTAGTAAAGTGATGGATATAGTGAAGCAAGTTGTATGTTGTCAGGAAGCAATTCATATACCTTTGACCTGTTTTCCTCTATGGTCAAAATATAGGTCACAAACTTTCCATAGTTGAGCAAGGTCATATCGGTGTAATTGAACCACTTGCATGATTTAGAAAGATTGCCAACTAGACATAGTAACTTCTGATGTTGTGTCTAATGGCTGACCAGCCAGAAGAAAAACAAAATGTTCTGAGTAGATGATCTCACTCAAATATAGAGTTGACTCAAGTAATATTCAATTATTAGATCCAAATCTTCCAACTTAACATGATCAAACCACTATAATGAAAAAAAGAATGTGAGTAACACACGTTACTTAGGCAATACCAAGATTAAAGAGGATTAAACTCTCACATGCCACAACATTTTCGAGGCCATGCACGATGATGAAGTAACGCAGCAAAATAACAATCTTCATTGCTAAATGGACTAAATTTCACCTTTTCATCGTTGTCATCCGGAGTACTTTGATCTTTCCCAGATAATCCTATGGACACATATTTTCCCTCCCTTTCTAGTAAACGAAGGAGATAAAGTTATCTTTGAGAGCAAATAGCAGATGCCACCTATGATAAATATAACTGTTTATCTTTCTAAAAAGCTTATGCCTCTCAATAGGCGACGATGTTTTATATAATTTATAAAAATCCTCAAAGAGCAATCTTTGTTTTGCAAATTCAATGAAAAAGGGTGATGCATAATGATCCAAAAGTTTGTTTCTCTCTGATACTTTAGATTCATAGTTTATTTACTTCGACAAGAAAATCATCAACATAAGTGGGCTTTCTTTCATGTGCATTGTATCTTTTCATCACAAGTAAATTGATTAATTTATCAAAATCTTTTACTCTGTTTGTTTGACTATTAGGAATCAAACTTGGCACTACGATTAATTGTGACAGAACATGGTTTTCTTCTAAGACGAGTATGTTATTCTTATGAAGTTTCTATCCGTGTTGTGCATATATCTGAACAATTCAACGTAACCATCCAAAATAGTCACATACACTGCTTCCTTATACATAGACAATTCAAATAAAGTTGTGACACAGGGAGTTTTATACCAAACTTCTATACTTATTTATTTTTCTTCGTATCATACAATATTAAGGAGTAGAAATGTGATTATTTATTATCAGCTATAATACATTACTAATTACTTTGTTTATACAAAATTTAAAGTAAGTGATGTAACATAAGTTATTTGAATTATTTTTGTGACAATTCCACAAATCATATAGTGTTGATGTGCATATTTATATCTATGTGGGTATGTCCATGTATAGTCAAGATTCACCAAATATCATGTTAGACGCTTCTAAAGAATAATGTCTGGTTACTTTTTTAATAGTGATTTCTAGTGTATTATTAGGTGCGCAAACTTATAAAACCTTAGGGCATCTCTAACGTTGACCTCAAATCGCCCGCATCCGTCTGGACCCATTTTGCCATCCAACGCGGCACCTGTCGGACCTTACCGCAAACCGGAACAAAACTAGGGAGAGGGGATGGTGATTTGAAGTAGTCTGGACCGCTACCACGTAGGACTCCGACACACCTAGTGCACTCAAATGCCCCTATTGATTCACTTTTCTTCACTCTGCCCTTGCTCACCCTTGCTACCCTCCTCATTAAAGGCCACCATCGTACCTCTCTGGTCGCCGCTAGTCATCGTAGGATGTCCATGCTCCACCAACACGCCTGCCATCCTTGGACTATGATTTTGTCAACCTAGGATCCCTCTGCGGCCAGGTACCCTCTGCCCCCTACCGATGACGTCCATGGCAGACACCACGTCAGGCAGGTGTTCGGTCAAATATCATTGAGCTTTATTTTGAACTTCTTGTTGTTTTCTAGAGTAAGCACGATGGTGTAGTACTCGATGAAGGAGGATGAGTTGTCGTGCGATGCATGGTTGGCTGTATCTGTGGACTTTGTAGGCAGGAACTCAAGGGGCTCGGTCTTTTGGCGACACGTGCATGTTTCGTTTCAGGCGTGAAAGCACTTCATGCCCTATGGCATGCACATAATCCATGGACGCAATATGAGGCCGATATCACATCAACGGTACACCATCTGAAACTCTATCATGAAGTTTTCAAGTACAGTTGAACGAGTGGGGACAATGTGACCACTGGGCGCGTCAACCATGGATCGTAAGTTTTGCTTCTTGTTACTATACATGTTGGTTAATTAAATAATTCACTCAATGTTGCTCTACATGATGTATATCATGCATGATCTGTCGTGATATACTACAGAACTGAAGGCAGGCCATTCACGCACATCCATTGTTGGATGAAGCTTAAGTGGCAACATGTGTGGGACAACATGTGTCAGCTCTGATTCTATTATCGTGGAATTTGGAATCGGTGAAACTGAAACACTTATTGAATATTTGGTTCTATCGTTGAATTTGAACCATTGTTTTAATACAGATATTTGCATGTTATTTATGTATAAATTATGCTATTTTCTATAATTAGTTTGAGTGTTGCAGGCTTAGTTTAGTTAAGCGGATGAAATATCGCCCGTTTTATGTAAATTGTGTCTGAACTTTGCTGAATTCTATTGTGTTTGAGGAAATTCCTCCAGTTTGTTCAAATTTGTTTTGAAACGGATGCGAGCACGGTTGAGTGGCCAGCTCTTGAACAACTGTCCATGGACTGGTCCCCACTGATCCGCAAAGGGATACCGTGTCTGATGTGGATATCAACATTAGAAATGTCCTTATAGAGTATAAATTGTACTTTTTGCAAATGTGTGGCGAGTTAGGTTCAGTAATAAGTTCAATATATGCGAGTTAGGTTTATTTTTCCTTTTTATTTTCTGTTTTCTATTTTTCAACTTTCAATAATTTGCGCATCAAAAAAGTTCTAAAAATTAAAAAAATGTGAAATTTGAAATAATTTTTTTAATAATCATAAAATGTTTCTGGATTCAAAAAATGTTCACAATTTTGTAAAACATGTTTGAAATTTTGAAAGCAAATGTTCTGGAAATCAAAAAATGTTCATGATCTTTTAAATGTTCATGTATTAAAAATATTAATGAAATTGAATACCATTTTGTAATTCAAAAAATGTTCATGAGTGGAAAAATATCCTAACAATCCAAGAACTGTTCTTAACTTACAAAATAGTTTATTCATTCATAAAATTTTCATTGATTCAACAAATGATCACACATTTCAAAAAATGTTCGTTAAATTAAAAAAATGTTCGTCAATTTTAAAAATCGTTCCACCAATTTCCCAAAAAATGTTCGTCGATTCTAGAAATGTTCACTGATTCAAGAAAATTGTTTAGAAAAATGTTCACGATTTTTAAAAAATATTTGCAAATGATATAAAATGCTTATGAATACAGAAAATGTTCTTGATTTAAGAAAATGTTCGAAAATTTGTAAAAGTGTTTATGAATTTGAAAAATGTTCATGAGTTTAAAAAAATGTTCATGGTTTCAAAAATTATTCATGATTTCACGAAATTGAGAGTGATAGTATATTTCGGTGATGCGGCAAAATGTGGCCATGGCCATTCGAGATAATGATTTTTTTTCCGTTGCAACTTGCATGGACCCTTTTGCTGGTTATACTTATACATAGTACAATTTTTTTATTTATTAGTACGCTCATCATCATCCATACATTTGGTAGCTTTAGTCCAGAGTCGTGCCAAACAGGTGGAGAAGGAGTAAGCCAGCTGGGAATCTTGGGGTGGTGGGAGACGCTCTGAGAGATATGATGGCCAAACTGCGCTCCTGGAGCAAGCAAAATTTTGGGCACGTTTCTTCTGAAATTGAGAAACTCCGAGGGGAACTTGCATACCTCCAACTCCGGGACGCGGATAGGGCTTTGATATGGCAGAAGATGAATGTATTGGACGAACTACTTTATAGAGAGGAAATGTTGTGGCTCCAGAGGTCGAGGATCGCTTGGTTGAAGGAGGGAGAGCAGAACACCGCCTATCTTCATCGACGAGCGGTGTGGCGGGCACGCCGGAACTTCATCCAATGCCTCCGTCGGGACAATGGCACATGGTGCACCGTGCCATCTGACATGGAACGCATGGCGACCTCCTTTCAAAGAGGTATATACCAAGGACCCGTCGCTGTCTCCGGCTGAGTTGTTGGGAGGTATAGTACCTAAAGTTACTCAAGCAATGAATGAAACTCTCTGTGCACCTTTTCCAGGGGAGGAGGTTTCAAATGCCCTCTTCCAAATTAGTCCTATAAAGGCTCCAGGTACTGATGGTCTTCCAGCTAGGTTCTTTCAGAGAAACTGGGATGTGTTGAAGACAGATATCATTGCAGCGGTGTTGGGCTTCTTTAAGTCAGGAATAATGTCGGATGGTGTGAATGATACGGCTATCGTTCTTATCCCAAAAGTTCCACACCCAAAGGAGCTAAAGGACTTCAGACCGATAAGCTTATGCAATGTGTTATACAAGTTAGTCTCTAAATGTTTGGTGAACCGCCTTCGGCCTTTACTTGGAGAATTGATTTCTGAAAATCAACGTGCTTTTATTCCTGGACGTCTTATATCTGATAATTCTATCATTGCCTTTGAGTGCATACACCATATACAGTCGCTGAAACAGAGCAGACCGGCGGCTTGTGCGTATAAACTTGATCTCTCAAAGGCTTATGATCATGTTGATTGGGATTTTCTGGAGCAGGCCCTTAAGTGGGGCTTTTATATGGAGTGGATATCTTGGATAATGGCGTGTGTTAAGTCAGTGAAATATTCGGTGAAATTCAATGGGAAGATACTAGAGTCATTTACCCCCTCTAGGGGTTTGCGGCAAGGTGACCCACTGTCCCCCTTCTTGTTCCTATTTGTTGCTGATGCTCTGTCCTCTCTTATTTCAAATTCAGTAAACAATGGGGAGTTGAGGGGATCTCAATCTGTCATGGTGCACCGGTGATTTCTCATTTCTTGTTTGCGGATGATACCATGTTGCTATTTCAAGCGTCAACCCAACAAGCAAGCATTGTCAAAGGTTTGTTGAACACATACACCTCAGCGACGGGTCAACTTATTAACCCTGGGAAGTATTTCACCTATTCTCAAACAATTGCATGCCTACAATGGCTTAGGACGAGAAACATATACTGGAAGTTACGCATTAGGTTTTTGAGCCTAAATACTTGGGCTTACCGGTCTCAGAGTGAAGATTGCATAAAGGAAAATTTGAGACTGTACAAGAGAGGTTACGAAAGAGACTTGTTGATTGGAGCGAGCAATACGTTTCTTCTGGCAACAAAGAGATCTTAATAAAGGCAGTAGTGCAAGCAATACCAAACTATGTCATGAGTGTCTTTTATCTCCCGGCCTCGGTTTGCGATGATCTCACATGGATGATGAGACAATATTGGTAGGGAGTGGAGAATGGCAAAAGGAAGATGGCATGGCTTAGTTGGGAGAAAATGGTGTTACCCAAGGATATGGGGGGGCATGGTATTCAGAGATATGCGAGCATTCAACCAAGCATTGCTAGCAAAGCAAGCATGGAGATTATTGGACAGCCCGGATAGTCTATGTGCCCGCTTACTTCGTGCAAAGTATTACCCCAACAGAAACTTGTTGGATACATTGTTTCCCTCATCCTCCTCAGCAGTATGGAGGGGCATCACACATGGCTTGGAGCTTCTTAAAAAGGGGTTGATATGGCGAGTAGGCGATGGTTCTTTGATTAAAACTTGGAGAGATGCATGGATTCCGAGGGGACATGATTTTGAGCCTATCACCCCGAAGGGTACCTGCAGGTATAACTGGGTGGCTGATTTTCTGGAGGAGCCCGACGCCTAGAATGTACAAAAAAATCCAGCAATATTTTTGGGATATGGACGTCCGAGAAATTCTGAAAATCCGTACGTCACCTAGGAGGGGACAAGATTTCCTCGCTTGGTTCCTGGAGAAGAGTGGAAGGTTTACTGTGAAGAGCGCATACCGGCTTGCAACTGTCCATATGCATACGGGGGTGGGTGCGTCATGTGCTACCCCGGGGGGCCAGCGACTGATCTGGCAAAGAGTCTGGGAGGCCAAGGTTTCCCTAAAGATGCAGATTCTTGCATGGAAAGCTGTGTTTGGCGCACTGGCGATGAACGGATGCAAGAAATATCGACGCATCTCGACGCGAGATACCTGCCCGCTTTGTGGTACGGAGAAAGAAATGAGCTTCCATGCCCTAGTGTCTTGTGTGCAAGCTCGTCACGTGTGGACGAAGATGCGCCTGGTATGGGATCTCCCTGATCACAAACTATTGCAAGATTCGGGCAAGGAATGGCTACTAAATATTCTGCTTAACTGTCATGATCACATGCGGGACTGCACCATAATGCTAATATGGAGGATTTGGTCTCTACGGTCAGACTTGGCTCACGACAAGTCTGTTCCATCCACAGATGTGATAGTGGAGTATCTATAGAGCTATATGTCTTCTTCGTAGTTGTCAAGGAAGTTTACCACTGAAGAAATTATGAAAGGAAAGATGTAGTTGAGGGATGAGGGAGTCCTGGATTAGGGGGTCTCCGGACAGCCGGACTATATCCTTTGGCCAGATTGTTGGACTATGAAGATACAAGATTGAAGACTTCGTCCCGTGTCTGGATGGGACTCTAATTGGCATGGAAGGCAAGCTAGGCAATACGGATATGTATATCTCCTCCTTTGTAACCAACCTTGTGTAGCCTCTCTGATCTCGTGGTAGATCAACTCTTGTACTACTCATATTATCAAGAACAATCAAGCAGAAAGTAGGGTATTACCTCCATCAAGAGGGCCCGAACCTGGGTAAACATCGTGTCCCCTGCCTCCTGTTACCATCCGCCTTAGACGCACAGTTCGGGACCCCCTACCCGAGATCCGCCGGTTTTGACACCGACATTGGTGCTTTCATTGAGAGTTCCACTGTGTTGTCACCATAAGGCTTGATGGCTCCTTCGATCATCGTTGGCGATGCGGTCTAGGGTGAGGTTTTCCTCCCTGGACAGATCTTCGTATTCGGCGGCTTCGCACTGCGGGCCAATTCGCCTGGACATCTGGAGCAGATCGAAAGCTACGCCCCTGGCCATCAGGTCAGATTTGGGAACTTGACCTACACGACCGACATCCGCGGAGACTTGATCTTCGACGGATTCGAGCCCGTGTCGGACACGCCGCACAGGCGCGACGAGCATGACGTAGCTCTGCCGTCGGACAATGTTCGGGAGATCGCATCCGCAACTGCTCCGGCCTTTAATCCGGAGCAAGTTATGCCATCCGAGAGCGGAGGGATGGACCCCGCCATGGAGGTCACACTCTCAGTGGCGATAGAGTCGGATACTGACTTCACCCCTCACGAGAGCCGTGACGCCGAACCACTGGACTCATCTCCAGCCACGGACTCCGAGCCGCTCACATCCGTACCCATCGAGTCCGACTGGGCACCGATCGTGGAGTTCACCTCCGCAGATATCTTTCAGCACTCACCTTTCGAAGATGTGCTAAATTCATCAAGGTCTCTCTCCCTGTCAGGAGAACCTTGGCCGAACTATGTCCGGCTAGAATGGGATGCGGACGACGAAGAAATTTGCTGCCCACCCACCACCCACTTAGTAGCCACTGTCGATGACTTAACCGACATGCTCAACTTCGACGGTATGGACGACGAAGCCGGAGACGAACAGGAACCACCGCCCTCAGGGCGCTGGACCGACACCTCATCATATGATATATATACATGGTGGACACCCCCAGAGAAGGCAATGGCGACGAGACAGCGGAGGATGACCCCTCCAGGAAGCAACCCAAGCGCCGACGTCAGCGGCGCCGCTCTAAGTCCCGCCACAGAAAGAGCGGTGATACCAGCACAGGAGATAATAACACTCCGGATAGCACCGAAGACAACAACAATTCCCTCCAGCACGATGTAGAGCCGGAGGACAAACAAGCTAGCCCCCCAGAGCGGGCAGCAGATGGAGAATCGGAGGAGGACAATTACATGCCTCTCTTCGAAGACGAGGCGAGCCTCGGCGACGACGAGTTTATCGTGCCTGAGGACCCTGTCGAACAACAGCGCTTCAAGCGCCGGCTTATGGCCACAGAAAATAGCCTGAAGAAAAAGCAGCAACAGCTTCAAGCTGATCAAGACTTGCTAGCAGACAAGTGGACCGAAGTCCTTGCGGCCGAGGAGCATGAACTCGAGCGCCCGTCCAAAAGTTACCCAAAACGCAGGTTGCTACCTCACCTCGAGGAGGAAGCATTGAAACCTCATTCACCTGTGTACAATGCGGCTGACCAGCCACTACGCGGCCGAGTCAGTAAGGCGTTTCAGCCTAAAGTTCAGCCCGCACCCCGTCGCCACTCAGTTAAAAATACTAGGTCCCGGGGCAACATAGAGGACCTGCGAGACATATTGGACAGTAAGGCAAAAATTACAAGGTCAATATACGGGACACGGGCATGTGCACCAACACGGGACGATGATCGTCGCATCGGATGCACCAGGTGTAAATCCGACTGGGCCGAATACAGCAGACAAGACTCATACAAACTGCGTCGGGATATAGCCCGGCATAGAGGTGCCGCACACCCCCTATGCTTCACTGATGAAGTTATGAATCATGAATTCCCGGAGGGTTTCAAACCCGTAAATATCGAATCATATGATGGCACAACAGATCTTGCTGTATGGATCGAGGATTTCCTCCTCCACATCCACATGGCTCGTGGTCATGATCTACATGCCATCAAGTACCTCCCACTAAAACGCAAAGGACCAGCTTGGCATTGGTTGAATAGCTTGCCAGCAAATTCCGTTGGCAGTTGGGGGGATCTGGAAGACGCATTTCTCGACAACTTCCAGGGCACTTATGTGCGGCCACCGGATGCTGATGACTTGAGCCATATAACCCAGCAGTCAGGGGAATCGTCCAGACAATTCTGGACACGGTTCCTGGCTAAGAAAAATCAAATTGTAGACTATCCGGATGCAGAGGCCCTAGCGGCATTCAAGAAGAATATCCGCGACGAATGGCTCGCCCGACACCTCGTCCAGGAGAAGCCGAAATCTATGGCAGCCCTCATGTGACGCCCCCGATTCAATCGTACACTAATCATACATGCAAACGTGTACGATCAAGATCAGGGACTCACGGGAAGATATCACAACACAACTCTACAAAATAAAATAAGTCATACAAGCATCATATTACAAGCCAGGGGCCTCGAGGGCTCGAATACAAGAGCTCGATCATAGACGAGTCAGCGGAAGAAACAATATCTGAGTATAGACATAAGTTAAACAAGTTTGCCTTAAGAAGGCTAGCACAAACTGGGATACAGATCGAAAGAGGCATAGGCCTCCTACCTGGGATCCTCCTAAACTACTCCTGGTCGTCGTCAGCGGCCTGCACGTAGTAGTAGGCACCTCCAGTGTAGTAGGAGTCGTCGTCGACTGTGGCGTCTGGCTCCTGGACTCCAACGTCTGGTCGCAGCAACCGGGTACAGGAAGGGGGAAAAGGGGGAGCAAAGCAACCGTGAGTACTCATCCAAAGTACTCACAAGCAAGGAGCTACACTACATATGTATGCCTTGGTATCAAATGGAATAAGGGTAGTATATGTGGACTGAACTGCAGAATGCCGGAATAGGAGAGGGATAGCTAGTCCTATCGAAGACTACGCTTCTGGCCACCTCCATCTTGCAGCATGTGAAAGAGACTAGATGGTAAGTTCAACAAGTAACATCGCATAGCATAATCCTAACAGATGATCCTCCCCTCGTCGCCCTGTGAGAGAGCGATCACCGGTTGTATCTGGCACTTGGAAGGGTGTATTTTATTAAGTATCCTGGTTCGTTGTGCTGAACACCTCCCTTGGAGGACCCAACATTGGGGTAAAGAGTGTTCAGGTTTATCCCGAACACCCCGGTACTAGTTACGTGGGGGCAGAAGCCAATGACTGGCCAACTCCGAGATTTTATAAACGGCCGAACAGAAGGTAATATTTTAAATTAAGAAAGCGTCGCATGGCGCAAATGAACTCGTTTCATATTATAGGATCACATGAGCATGTTCATTCAAAAATTACATCCTTGGCACACTCATCTGCCACTAGGCGGGAACCCTCCAGGAGACCCTCATAATAATTCTCGGGGCGGCGATACTCCTTGCCCTCCGGCGGCCCCTCCTTCACCAGCTTCACGGCGTCTAGCTTCGCCCAGTGCACCTTCGCCCGGGCAAAAGCCCTGCGTGCACCCTCGATGCAGACGGACCGCTTGATGACTTCAAGTCGCGGGCAGGCTTCCACAAGCCGCCTCACCAGGCTAAAGTAGCTGCCGGACATGGGCTTGCCAGGCCACATCCGGACTATAAGGCCCCTCATGGCCTGTTCGGCCGCCTTGTGAAGCTCGACCAACTGCTTCAGCTGGTCGCTCAAGGGCACGGGGTGTTCGGTCCCAGTATACTGAGACCAGAACAACTTCTCCGTTGAGCTCCCTTCCTCAGCCTGGTAAAACTCCGCGGCATCCAGTACACTACGGGGAAGATGTGCAAACGCTCCTGGAGAGCTCCGAACTCGGGTAAGAAAAAGGAAAGTCTCCTTCACGTGTTTGCTTTGCATAATGAATGCCTTACCCGATGCTATCTTCTTCACCGCGTCAATCTCCTGGAGGGCCTTGTGGGCTTCGACCTTGGCGCTCCGGACGCTTTCAAGCGCCTGCGAATGCTCGGACTCTCACGTATTAGAGTCCAGATCCAAGGACTCATGCTTTTTTGCAAGAGCCTCAAGCTCTTGCTGCACCTCGCCTACTCGGGCTTCTTATTTCTCCCGTTCAATGCGTTCTTTAGCCGCTTTGTCTTCGGTCTCGGACAACGCCTTCCTCAGGATCGCCACCTCGGTCGTGGCCCCTGACGAATCCATGATGATCCTATTACTTTATACCCGAACTTCTTTTTAACTATATAGACAGGGGTATTTCTTACCTTTGCTCTCTTCGAGTTGCCTCTTGGTAAGGTCGAGCTCGTCTTCGGACCGCTTCAGGTCCTGCTTCAGTGCAGTGATCTCCGCAGTACGTGCGGCAGCGGCCAGCAGTGAAGCCTGCAAATACACATAGACATACTCTAATTAGACTCCTGAATTATCATTTGATCCTCTATTCGACTTTTCTTCATGAACGCCGAACAGAGCATCATGGGCTATTATCTATGCGGTGATATTTTCTTATATTTTGATTGCTTACCTCAAAGCCTGTTAGGAGGCTAGCGCAAGCTTCGGTCAGTCCGTTTTTGGCGAACTAAACCTTCTCGACCACCGCACTCATGATAGTGAGGTGCTCTTCTTCAATGGAAGCGCTGCGAAGCGCTTCCAGCAGGTTGTCCGGTGCCTCTGGTTGGACAGAGGACACCAGCACGGATGGTTGGCCCCCCTTGACGGGGGACCGCCTGCCGGAGTCCGGAGCCATCGAAGGTTCCGGAGTAGTGTCCGGCTAGGGCCCAAACTCGAAGCCCGTGGGAGCCTCGCTCCCTTGGTACCCAAGGTCCGGGAAGTCGCCGTGAGGCGCCCCCAGGACCACCTCCCCTTGGCTCGGTGCCTGTTTAGACAACACCTCGGCGTTGTCCGTAGGGTGAGGGGTGGAAGCGGTCGGAATAGAACCGTTGTTCATATCCGACGAGTCCAAAGAGCCGCTCGACGAGGGTATGTCGAGATGAGCTCGGGACGGACTGCATAATCATGTTCGGCATGAGGAAAGGCCGTACAATAAAACATACCATGAAGTACTATGGTGTCCAGACACTTAATACTTCGCTAGGGGCTTGTCCCTGGGTAGCCACTCGTCGCCGCTGTCGGCGGCCGTCGTCGCATAGTCCAAAAGGAGGGTCCTTCCCTTCTTGGACCCTTCGGCCTCCCCCGATGGGTCGGCCTTCCTTTTCTTGTCTCCCCCGACTGGGAGGGAGAACTTTTCTCCTCCTCCTCCTCGTTTCCGTGGGAGGAGTTTGCATCGGAGTCATCGTCCAATGACTCCAATACAACCTGGCGCCGGAGACCCTTTCGGGTCCCCGTGGCCTTCTTCTTGGACTTCTTTTCCGGCACCTCGTAGGGTGTCGGAGTCAGCATCTTCGTTAGAAGAGCGTCTGCAGGGTCTTCGGGCAGCGGGGCTGGGCTATTAAGCTGCTCCGCCGTCCCTATCCAGTCCTGTTAAT
This sequence comes from Triticum aestivum, assembly GCF_018294505.1. Lineage (NCBI taxonomy): Eukaryota > Viridiplantae > Streptophyta > Magnoliopsida > Poales > Poaceae > Triticum > Triticum aestivum. The sequence continues at coordinate 617,928,161 of NC_057806.1, read as the reverse complement.
GACATGGAAGTTCAGATCCTGCACACAACTAAACTGGGGCAAACAGGTACCCTGAGAGATATAAAAAGCCTACCAGATTGGCGCGGCGCTTTGCGCTGAGTCTGCGGTCCTCGTTGAGGGGGGAGGAATCTCGGCGCTCTTGAACAACACTCTCCAGACGTCCTTGTGTGTCGTGTCATAGAGCTCTCGCAGCGTATGGTGCTTGGCCGAGTCGAACTCCCACAAAACAAATGCCTGTCGTTGACACGGAAGGATCCGACGAGAGAGCATGACCTGGACCACGTTGACAAGCTTGATTTTCTTGTTCATCATGTTCTGGATGCAAGTCTGGAGTCCGGTCAGCTCTACTGAAGAACCCCAGGGCAGGCCCTTCTTTTTCCAGGAGGTGAGCCGCGTGGGGATTCCGGATCGAAATTCGGGGGCCGCCACCCAGTTGGAGTCGCGCGGCTCGATGATGTAGAACCACCCCGATTGCCACCCCTTTATGGTATCCACGTAGGTGCCCTCGAGCCATGTGACGTTAGGCATCTTGCCCACCATGGCGCCTCCGCACTCTGCTTGCTGGCCGCTCACCACCTTCAGTTTGACATTGAAGGTTTTCAGCCATGGGCCGAAGTGGGGCCTGATGCGGAGGAAGGCCTCGCATACGACAATAAACGCCGAGATGTTGAGGATGAAGTTGGGGGCCAGATCATGAAAGTCCAGCCCATCATAGAACATGATCTCGCAGACAAATGGGTGGAGGGGAAATCCCAGTCCGCGGACGAAATGGGTAAGAAAAACTACCCTCTCATGGGGTTTGGGCGTTGGGACGATCTGCCCCGCATCGGGCAGCCGGTGCGCGATATCCGCGGCCAGATATCCGACTTCCCATAATTTTTTGATGTTCTCCTCCGTGACAGAGGAGACCATCCACTTGCCTCCTGCTCCCGACATGCTTGGAGTGGTTTGAGAAGAAGAACGCAAGTTTGGGCGCTAGAGCTCGAGTGTGCGGGAATGGGTAAGCGAGGAAGAAGAAGGCGTGGGTGAAAAAAGTAAGGGCCATTTGCATTTCTGTCCCTAACTCGAACCACCTAATCAGATATACCCCTAATTTGAAAGCCTGCTCAAATTTGCCCCTCCGCCGTTAGGTGCTCTTATAGAAATGCCCTTTTGCGTCGTTACCGTCCGATCAAACAGCTTTAACCGTCCTGAAAAAATATCAAAAAAATCTAAAAAATATAAAATTTTGTGAGATCGAAGATACTCATGTGCCCAAGGTGTGTGCAAATTTCCGTGCTATTTGGACATTCCAGGAGCTCGTGGCGAGGAAAAAAAGTTAATCTGCACGCTTGTGAACAATAAATTTGAAATAAAATAGCAAAAAAATTAAAAAATATGAAATTTTTTTGGCATCAAAGTGGCTTGGGTGCACAAGGTGCTTGCAAGTTTTTGTGATCAAATGACATGCGAGGAGCTCTAGCAAGAAAAAACAAAATAGTCATTTTTTCCCAAGTTTTTTCCTGAGCCAAATTTTGTTTTTTTCTCCATAAGCCCCTCCAATGTCCAAACACAAAAAAAAATTGCACGCAGCTTGCAGACCCGAGCCTCTTTGATGCCAAAAAATTTCATATTTTTTTTAATTTTCTTACTATTTTTTGAATTTACTGTTCACAGGCTTACATATTTATTGTTTTTCCTCTGACATGAGCTCTTGGAATGTACAAACACCACGAAACTTTGCACGGACCTTGCGAACCTGAGTATCTTTGATCCCACAAATTTTCAGATTTTTTAGAATTTTTTTGCTATTTGTTCAAGATGGTCAAAGCACTTTGACCGGCTTTGACCTGCTTTGACCGGACGGTAACGACACAGAAGGATATTTCTATAAGTGCACCTAACGGCGGAGGGGCAAATTTGAGCAGGCTTTGAAATTAGGGGTAAATCTGAGAGTGGGCGCAAATTAGGGGCATAGATGTAAATGTCCAAAAAAGTAAATCCTTGTCCCTTTATAAGGGCGGAAGAGGCGATGTGTCTCCCCACTTGCCTGGTAAAACCGCTTATTCCCCAGGCGCCGTAATTGATGGCGGGGTTGGGTTACCCACGTCCGTATTGATGAGAATCCCGTAATAAGGGGAACACGATTTCTGCTTTGACAAGACGTGTCGAGAAAACCGCCTCGCAATATGTGCGGAGCTGGTTGAGAAAAGCGGTTCGAATAATAACCGAGCCATGGCATAATGTCTTGCTATCAAGACACGTCAGCAGATTAGATTTGTGGAAATATTATTCTCTCTACGGTGGTATTTGGAACTTATTTGGTAGGGCCGGACACTATCCTTGTATTCAGAACTCTTCCATGATGTATGCGGAGGAGGAACCCGCCTTGCAATGCCGAACACAACACTGCGCGCCGGACTCATCGTCATTGAAGTCTGGTCCAGGGGCTACTAAGGGAGTCCTGGATTAGAGGGTCTCCGGACAGCCAGACTGTATCCTTTGGCCGGATTGTTGGACTATGAAGATACAAGATTGAAGACTTCGTCCTGTGTCCGGATGGGACTCTACTTGGCATGGAAGGCAAGCTAGGCAATACGGATATGTATATCCCCTCCTTTGTAACCGACCTTGTGTAACCCTAGCCCTCTCCGGTGTCTATATAAACCGGAGGGTTTTAGTCCGTAGGACAATATACAATCATATCATAGGCTAGCTTCTAGGGTTTAGCCTCTCTGATCTCATGGTAGATCAACTCTTGTACTACTCATATTATTAAGAACAATCAAGCAGGAAGTAGGGTATTACCTCCATCAAGAGGGCCCGAACCTGGGTAAATATCGTGTCCCCTGCCTCCTGTTACCATCCGCCTTAGACGCACAGCTCGGGACCCCCTACCCAAGATCCGCCGGTTTTGACACCGACAAGGGAGGAAGCCCCGGTGATACAGCGAGTTGTAGTTGTTCCTCAACCATGCTGAGACCACCAGTGGGTTCGGTCGCCTTATCAGTTGACTGCGCTTATTCTGACCCAGACGGTTCAGCTACTGCGGGTATGATCCTACGATGAATCGACGGTAGCATTATTTTTGCAGCCTACAGATGTATTTTCAATTGCAATGACGCTCTGGATGCTGAGATTCATGCCTTAATGCAAGATATGGCCTTGGCTATTCAACACTTTGAATTGCCTGTCATAGTTTAGATTCCTCAGAAGCACTCCTTGCGTTGAAAGGAGACAATCTTTCCTGGTCCGTTTATGGACATGTAGTTGCTTAGATCCAACTTCTCATGAGTGATAGGGAGTTTATTCCTTCAAAAATTAAACGTGATCAGAATAGGGTAACAAATCGGTTGGCTTTGTATAGCCGCATGGAGAGTACTACTACTGTATGGCTAGGTAGGAGTCCACCTTGTGTGAATAAACTTGTGCCTCTCGATTGTAATCCTAAACTTACAGAGGCAGCCTTCGTATGTGGCAAGGAGGCAAGATCATCACCACCTTCAGCACAGGTACGTATCGGCTTCGGACGAAGAAAACGAGACCAACCCATACCGCACACGATACGAACACGACTCTCCATATGTACCCGGCCCGCAAATAAACGGCGGCAACTGATCGGATGTTGGACTCCCGAAACATGATCCCGTGCAGGCGCCGCGCAAAGCGGCCGCGGCGCCCTGGCGATCTCCGACGAACCTGCGCGACAAGAGACTGGGCGGGCCTCGGGGACGGACCGGCCGGCCGGATCGCCGAGCTCGCCCTCGCCAGCGACGTGGCCGACTACATCCGCTTCCGCGCCGTCTGCCAACCGTGGCGGCGGTGCTCGCTGGACCCGCGCGCCAGCGGCTTGGACGGCCGTTTCCTGCCTCGTCAGTGGATCATGGTAGACAAGGCACCTGCCGCCGCCGGCCCCCGTCGCCATCGCTTTCTCAACTTGTCCACCGGCGAGTGCATCCGAATGGACCTCCCGCAGCTCGCCGAGCATACGCTGCTCACGCTCACCCCCGATGGCCTCCTCTTGCTGCTCGACGAGCCAACCCTGGTGGTTCGCCTGCTTAACCCTCTCACGCACCAGCTTACCGATCTCCCGCCGATGATGGCGCTCCTGAGCCCCGTGCAGCATCTGGCTTGGCTCCGCGGCTTTGAGATTGGGAGAAGAAAGAATGGATTTATTAGGGTGTCTGGCGTGGGCCTTGTCGCCGACGCCTCCACGGTGTGGGTGGCGGTCAGCTTCTGTCATCCCATGGTGCTCGCCGTTGCTAGTCCCGGCGACGAGAGCTGGACCGTTGTCGACAAAAATTACATATGTTCGACTCTGCCTTTTGCAGGCCGCGTCTATTGTGTCCCCTGCGGGGAGGTCATGGTGCTGAAGAGGGGCTCAGAAGACCAGCAGCCGCCACGACTCGAGACGGTCGTTGACTGGAGCGAGCTGTTCCACTTCTGCCCAATGGCGCATAGCCTTCACCTAGTGGACAATGGCGGGGAGCTGATGCTGGTGCACCGGGCGCTACGACGCACGGACGACAAGTATCACAGGGAGTACGATGTTTATAGAGTGGATCTGGAAGCCGGGGTCCTAGTCCAGGTCAAGAGCTTCAACGGGCGCGCCGTGTTCATGGGCATGAGCCGTGCGATCTCCGTATCAGCTGAGGCCGCTTTTTCCCTCTCTCGCTGCTGATACTATCTACCTGGGGCGCGATTGGGATGGCCGGGCTCAGGAGTACAACATTGTGGATGGAAGCAAATGCAATCCGACCCTTGACAGGTCGGTATGCACGAGTAGCATCGTGGACTGTTTGCTTTGCTGCATCCAGGGCGTCGGCGACGAACTTGTCTGAGCTCATGCATGGCTACTGTTGGGTGGTGTGTGTTGTGATTATTATTTTTGACGTGTGTCTGTTATTGTCTTATATACTCCATTACTTACTTTGTATCAAACCGCGTTATAAGCACATGTACCTCAAATATTGTATACAGTCTTTGCTCGGTCCACAATCAGTTGGTCATGAACATTTCTCTCTAGCTAGATTAGTCGTTGTACGTACAAAACGCATGCAGATGACTCGTGCATACAGGCCTTTCGAACAGGAACCAATAGCAAATTGAACTGCAGGTTTGCAACATGCAGTATAACATGTTTTGCTCCCACGTATCGTCAAAATCGTACATGTCAGCCGGGGAACGCAAACAAGCGACGACTTGCACTTGTCCAAACGCATCATGGCACGAACCCAACATTAGCTCCCACGTCAACTATCGAAAATCCTACACACGCGGATAATTACGGAGCTTTTACTTAATCTTTCCAACTAACTAATCTCCCCCCCCCCCTCCCCCCTGATTTTCAGTGGGGTGGGTCCCGCCTCATCCCCAACTTTTAATCCCAAATCCCCACCTCAGCCAGTTCGTTGATCCTGTAAAAAAATTCCCCATGAACCAAGCATTGCCGCGTCAACTATACCTGACAGGAAGAAAGGACGCATAGCTCTACTACGTCCAGGATGCATGTCTCTATAATTAGTCGTTGGATATGCTCCATCCAATGGTCGAAAGATAGCAAATCCAAGCATTATCCTTCCTCAGATAGAAGTTTTCAGCTCAAAGAATTATGCCATACCACATATTAATTAGCCCAAACAATAAGTGTCATACATGCGGCACGAAGACGCGGCCCTGACGTTTTTTACAACTCAAGTTGCCATCCAAAATCAAAAAACAAACCCCAAAAAAACTGAAACTTGTCATCCGAAAAAAATTTGGCATGCTTGACAACTAAAGTTGTCATCCTCGCGTCACTAAACTTGCCATAAAAATGTTTGGATTTGACATGTGTCAGTGCCACACGTGTGACACTTATCAGGGTCCTTAATTAAACCCCCATCATATAATCTTATTAGTGTTGTGTTTCCCCATCACTGGGGTAGTTGCTTACTTTTTAATCAAATTTGTTAAGAAAATAACAATATTGTGTCACTAGAACAGTTGTTTTTTTAGGGGCACTGGAGTAGTTGTTTACAAATATATATCATCGTTGAAATTATTTGAAAAAGGTTCATGAAGATTGCATGATTATTGGTATATGTTAACAACATATATGCTTGAAAGAACACTTTGAGACACAAAGTTTAGGCATGCCAAAAAAGATGCAAAGGAATTTCTTGAAATCATACCTGATGGAACTCTCTTTTTTTATGAAAGAGAGATCGCCTCTCCGATTTTCATTACTAGAAATCACCAAGTCTTACAAGAACCAAGAGAAAGAAACCACTTCTAAACCTACCTGATGGAACTAATCATCAATTCTAAAAGAATACCTTCAGTATTCATGACGGAGCACAGGCATGTCTCTCACATCATGAAATGTCCATGCACCACAATCAATGCGCTCCATTGTATCCAGCAACCCACATCCGTCTAACTTCATTCTCGGATCCAGAACGACACCATCTTCTCCATCAACTGGCACTAGAAGTTGACGCATGCTTCGCCTCGCCGATTTTCACTATTGCGTCAGCTGTGTACTTTTCTTAGATGTTGTATTGCTGATGTTTGTTGGACGAAGTGTGTTACGCCCCTTATTTTGTAGGCTATTAGTGTGGCTAGCTTGTTCCTTGTCTTTATATTGGACGGGGATTTACTTGTAAGTGCAGGAGTGGTGGACAGTTGTGGATATTGCGTTCCTACAAGTATGATATTTAATTTGCCATCATTCGGCGATGCGAGTGTGAGCCGTGATGCGGCTCTATATGTGACACATGGCACATGATAGTCTACACGCATGCCAAATAACTTTATCCAATTAACTGAAACAACGAACACCATCTTACAACTGGGACCCACATGTCCTATGTACCCATGATGCACCAAAGATTTATATTCCACAACCTTGAGCGTTACACTTTTCACTTCCCAAATCAACCTAGCATTTAAGCATCTCCTTTCAGCATGGCTCAATACATACATCATACTTTGGTGCTACCTAAAAATTAGTATTCTAATATACAAAGATGAAACAAATAATCATAGTATATGTTATTCTCCATACCAGTCCTTCAAGTGAAATAGGTGCTCGAGACCTCGGCAGTCCGGCCTTTCCATACAATCCATGAAGGATAGATGCCGGCTAAGATGGGTAAACCAATTGTTGCTTCATCAATCTAATGAGTGGAACAAGCTGATCATAGACAAGTTGTTCTATAATTTTGAAGCGGAAGAAATATACATGATTAAACTTCCCCAAAATCAATGGTAGACATTCTGGCTTGGAATTATGAGAAGAATGGTACATTCACGGTTAGGAGTGCTTATCAGTTTGGAGTTTCTTTGTTGGGTGGATCTAGCGAAGGATCCTAAAAAAATCCCAGTAATGATAGGGAGAGCTTATGGAATCTAGTTTTGAAAGCAAAGGTACCCCATAAAGTCTGTATCTTCACCTGGAGGGCTGCCACTGACTCTCTCCCTACGAAGGACAACAAGCACAAGAGGACTCTTGAATTGGATGGTATATGCAACTTATGTGGAGTTGATGTTAAAAACGCACATCATGCTACTGTTGTATGTACAAAAGAGAGAGCTCTTCGAGAGAAAATGAGTAAACTATGGAATTGTCGGAAGAGAAGTCGATCATGCCCTTCTCCCCAGATTGGCTTTTGCAGAGCTTGAGTATTTTGCCTGGTGAGATGAAGGAAAAATTTATGATGTTTTTGTGGAGGGCTTGGCACCTGAGAGATGATGTCGTTCACAACAAAGGCGAGGCTACTATACAAGACTCAATGATGTTCTTGAGAAATTACTGGGAGTGTTTATCCCTCCCAAATCCAGTTGCAAATGATGTTAAGGGGAAGCAAAAGTTGCATGAAGTTCAGTCTGCTAGCCTACCTTCCCATGTTGATGTGGTTGGCTGTACTAAGCCGCCTGAGAATCACATAAAGATCAATGCCGACGGTTCTTTCATTGCATCCACAAGATTGGCTGCGCTGGGAACGTTTGGCGGGGATTGTTTTTGTGATATTGTCTTCTCAGCGGGTTTCCATTTTCTTGGATGCTTGGATGTAGAGGAAGCTGAAGTCACATGGAGACCCTATCTTTTGGCCTCAACCAGGCTCGTAAACTAAATTTGAACAAAGTGCACATGGAGACTGATTGCATCGTTATAGTGGGCGATGTGAATGATAGTAATGTTAGCAGGGCCAGCTGGTGGGCTTGCTATGAGAACTATAAGGATATGATCAAGGGGTTTGGAGCTTCTTCTGTTTTCAAAGTTCATAGGGAGAGCAATGTAGCCGCACATGAGTTGCTACCTATGCTAGAGTGAATGAGGATTTCTTTCTGTTAGCTGATGTGCCACAAGTTTTGAAACATGTAACTGCTCATGATTGTGACATGGGTTTATTGATATAAATGAAGCTCTCCTTTTCCTAAAAAGAAGAAGAAGAAATAGGTGATCGAGCGTTTTCACATCCAGCAACCAGCTGGGCACGCCAGAAAATGTAGATGATCTATGTTAAATTGCTTATTTATCAACATCTAATACACATATCAATTTTCCCAAAAGAAATATGTGTCTTCTTATCCTATACTACTACTCTATTTTTGTCATGTCCATTGCATACCTCAGTAATAGGCAACATGCCATGAGAAAATGCACCTAGCATTTTCCAAGGCTGAAGCCTTTTAGTATGAATCATGCCAAAACACTCAGCGGAGGTTTGGTAAAGCCATGTATATACAAATTCATCTCAAGATTGAAATCTTGGCATTTCTCCCAAAATGCCACCAATGAGATAAGTGCCTAAAAGGAGGGGAAACCTAGTATAACAAATCTTGATCCATGCGAACAACCTAAAAGCAAGCACAATTTACAGGGAAGGACACCATACCTTCTTAGAACTCCAATTGTTTCTCGATGGCAAGAACCTAAATAAAAACACAACAAACTAAAATCATAGAGATCTTGGCTTATCATCCGTATAATAGCAAGAAAAGAAGAAGAACAAAAACGTGTAACTTCCAATTTGTTTTCACTCATCTCAGCCGGCACTCAGGATTTAGAGGACTGAAGGTTCTTGGTGGTGATCCATGCAAAGCAAGGTGGAGAGTCACTTATAGGTTGGTGAGTGCTGAGTGCATACCGTTGTTCTTCGGTTAATGAACTGAGGCCAGTGGTGAGGGTTGGGAACGTATCCAATAAACCCAGCCTTGTGGTGCTATCGGTGCACTGAAGGTCTAATAAAATCACACTACAAGTGTTCAAAAAATTTGAAAATATTTTAGCATGTACACATAACAATATCAATCATGTCATCCAAGCTGAAAATAGTGGGGAAATTAAGCTGTTAATATTGGGGCTCCGCAATAATTTCTCACAGATTATGATGGTTTTTGGCATAACTTTTTCAATATCTGTTTTTTTATTGGGAAAAAAGAGCTCTGCAGCAGATGCTCAATTCAAATCGCCCCGGGATTAACTACTACAAGTTGCTCGTGAAGGAAACGGAGGAGGAGTGGAGAGGTAACCCTAACCCCCAAATCCTGGAGCGCCTCCTTCAATCCCCAACACTCCCATTCGAAATCCGTAACGCGGACGGCGTCCGGATCGATGGCCGACCACCGCGCCTCGGTCAATTCCCCCGGCGACGCCTCCCCCTGGCCGGCGTCGATTCTCCTCGCCCAGGAGGCGTACGTCGCCGTCAGCAGGAACCACACCACGGCCACAGCCAAATCGAGGGTCGACCATACCGTGGAGGTCACCTTCTGGATCGCCGACCCACCGGCGGTGTCCTTCTACACGTTCCACTGCTCCAAGCCCCCCATCTCCGACTCTGAGGACGCCGACTTGGAAGTTCAGCCACACGTGGTTGACGCGGAGGGCCGATTCGTTCTTATCCGCACCTCTTTTGCTTCCGGCGACGGCGAGTATGAATTCTTCATCTACAAGGGCGACCCCAGGTCCCCGTCCCTCGACAGCGTCCCGCTTCCCGATGATGATTCGCTGCACCGTGTTAGCTAGTTCGGAATCGTGCCCCGTGGTGACGGGGACATTATCTCCTGATTGCACTCTGTGACGCAGTGACCTTGAAGGATTACCAACTCCACATCTAGGATCAAGGAGCTGCTCAACCCATGTCCTGGGGTCCTTACGATTGCACCCGACAAGGCCATGTTGCTCCGAGATGGCGTGCTGGTGTGGGTCGATTTGCTGCACGGCATGTTGGTGTGTGACATACTTCAAGAACGAGAACCCCTTCGTGCGCGCTACATCCCATTGCCTGAGCCATTGCCTAGAAACAGAGAAGAAATTTTGAAGCAGTTAATCCCGGGAGCTGGCGTCAGGCGTATTCGGGATGTTGCCTATGTCGATGGTCTGATCAAGTTTGTTGAGATGGAACACCGCGTCACTGTAACAGAGATTGTAGAGGTTCCTCCTGAAAAGCCGTCTGACCCCAGGGACAAGACTGTCCTCTATGATTCTGACTTGATCATGCTCTACAAGCGTAAACATGTGGACAACATACCCAAGACGCTGCGCACAATGAATGGTTGGAGTGCCATGACATGGACTAGGGAGATTGGGTCTGACTGTTGGCTCAAGGGAGTCATTGTTGATGTTGATGACATTTTGGTCGATGACTCCGCGTTTTCGGTCTTACTGTCTGGCCAAAGGAATGAATCCGCTGGGAGCTTGACATTCAAGAACATGTACTCGGCTTGCTCCATCCTGAGTACAGATGGTAATGATATCCTTTACCTCAAGTTATCCAGGAAATGGAGTGATCGATCTGGATGGGTGGTTGCTGTTGACCTTGAAGAGAATACACTGAAAGTGGAAGCACCTGGGGCGCACCCATTTGGAAGATATTCTCCTTTCGCGGCAAACATTCCTTCCCTGCGCATTGGTGAACCATCTAAAAATGACTCCTGGTAATTGTTCATCTGCTCTTGTTATCAACATGCTTGTGACCCTTTCAGTGCTACGCACAATTTGGTTGGTGAATTATCTTATTTGCTGCTACCCTTTTATGCTCCACGCTATGCATATCTTTGTTAGGGTGTTTAGAGCTACATATGATACTCTCTGTGATCTCTACTGTGAGAAATAGGGCTATCTGGTTTTTCTACCTTGTCTTATGGCTACATGTTAATCTTGTATAAATTGTGGGGTTTTTTTTTTGCGTAAGGGTCTACTGCTGATTCATACTTACACTGTAGAATCCAATCCTAATCTGTGCTGGGCAGCTATATTTTATCAACTTACAGTGCAGATAGAAATTAATGCTGCACTAATGCTTATCAAAGAAATTCAAATTGTTCTATGCATGGGCGTGTGGATATTTACAAGCTGCGTGCTATTTTGAACCCCATCCGAGTCTGCAAAAATTAAAGAATAAAATAGCTTGAGCACTACTGAATACCTGTTTATGACTATGGCATTGCTTATGAGTTTATCTATCTCTTGTAGGCATTAAAGTCTCAGCAATTCAAACCGCACAGACAAGCAGCTCTGCGAATGAGCCAAATAATGCAGCTGTAAGTATTTTCTATCATGTATTATTTCATATTTCAAAAAATTCCGACCTGCTAAAGTTTCCTCTCTTGTGTCCATAGATCTGTGTCGGTGAGCCTGATTCCTATGAATCTGAAAACAAACGTCCAAGGCAGGTTTCTTCCTCTGTTATGAGAACTCTGTTCTTTGAAGATCTTTGCAACGATGATCTGTTTTAAACGTCAAACCATTCAATGTTCTGAATGCTATGCTAATTAGTTTTTGCACATATTGGAGGTCTTCCATATAACTGGTTTTGTTGTTGCTCAGGCTATTGGCTGAGAAAGCCAACCATGCACAAGATTTAGCTCAGAGTACTGTACGGAATGTTCATAGCTCACAGGCTTGTCCTGATCAAAACAATATGGTATGCTGAATCCAGTATGTTTCATTTCCTATGTGTCATAGACCAAGATTAATACGATGAGTCATTTCCAGCCTCCACAACCATGCTTCAACAGATGGGAGGCGCCTGGCTACCGTGGGTACTCATCATGCCCCCCTCAAAACAATCCGGTATGCTGTATTTCATATGCCCTGTTTCCCATGTGTCCATTTTTGCATACAACAACATTTATTAGAATGTGCCACTGCAGCCGCTGCCACAATGTTTCAACAAGTTCACTGGACCCTGCAACCCTGTGTGTGCACCGTCGGCCCCTGCCCCTAACATACGTAGCTACGACAATTATCATTCGCTGTGGCAGCACCCACTGCTACCGGAGCAGCAGATGGCACCTAGCAGGGCATTTGGACCTCATGTGGTAAGAAAATTGTGAAGCTTATGATACTAGTAATTGCGCACGATGCAATGCATGTTAATATTTAAACAATATATTAATTGCATGCTGATATTAGATATGCTATTATTTGTGTGTTAATCCTGTGATTAATGCAATATTTGGTATGATATTAATTACACGTTAAACACGTTTAAAGCTCGCCATTGAAGCAGTCTAGGTCGTTGGATTAACTTAGTTCGATGGTCGAGATCGGTTGGATCTGCCCCTTTGGGTCTTTTTATATTGGTATAGATGATCCCATGTCCTCATTTGACCTGCAGCTGTAGAAAAGACAATCTCGTTGTGTTGTATGATTAGAAGATTCAAGAAATCATGGGCACCATGTTTGTAAATATGCTAAGGATTACAAAAAGAACTAAATATTCGAATAAGTTTGAATCTAGTTCATCGTCATATAATAGGTTGCAAAGATGGAATTATTTATGTCTGCTACGTTATACTGCTTTTGTCCTGTTACTTACAGTTAAATTAATTAAAAGTTTCTGTTTGCAGGCACCCCATCCATAGTTCAACAACTGGCGTGGAGCCAGACACCATGGGAATTCACAGCAACACCCTGCCAGTAACTCATATTACTATGGTGCGCACTCAGGCAGTGGCAACCAAGGATTTGGATTTGGTTACCGTCCGATTTACTATGATTACCGATACTAACCACGTTTACTGACCCCCTCCGGTAAAGCACTCTGCCACCCTTACTGTCTGAAAAATTCCAAGTTAATTTGAATTGGAGGTATATATAATTAACTGCCGTATTCAGTATATATCACGGGTTCGACTCCTAGAAGCATCACTACTGCAATTGCTGTGTTAGTGTATGTATATAGATTTCTACCTCTTTTGTCATTTAAAATATATATTCAAATTTCAGCTTCCCCCTATTCAGTTGCAGCTTCCCTGTAAACACTTAGTGGTGTTTGACCTCGTGCGGTAAGACATCGAGGTATGTTCCAAACTGAAATTTAGATGTGGTTGCACTTGCACGGTTGGCCTTTATGTACGAAAATATTAGCCTCACATAGTTAGATACTGTACACCGAAATGTAAGTAAAGCTGTCCTGCATTAGTATTCACGGGTGTGAAATATGAAAAAACAGCAGCTGTTTTTCTGAAGTGTGAACTCATTAGAATGGCGCTTAACCTCTTAAAGAGGTACTTTGAAAGAAGCGAATGTTTGATAAAGGTGTGGTAAGGGTCAGAGGGTGATGGAGGGTGGCGGCTCCTTGAAGATGGAATAAGGTTCTCCCCGCCTAGCCGTCGCCCTGGTGGTGCGTGTAGCATCGTTGGAGGGCATGTGAAGGTGTGTCTCTGGTGTATCTCGCCGGATTCAGGCTGTATTTTTCTTCGTTCGTCTAAGTTTCTGTGTTTACATGTTGGATCCTTCCAATCTAATCTTCTCTTCATCGGTGATGGTTACTATTCTGGCGTGCTGGTCATGTGGGGCCTTAGCACGACGACTTGACGACTTTTCAACTGTATACTACAATGAAGTTTGCCTGGCTCCGATGAGGGAGGGGCGATAACTGCGGCACACCGTCAGCTCGCTCCAGTGATTGTAGTCGCTATTGGATAGAAGGTGTACGGGCTTGGATGTAATTTATGTTCTTTGTACTACCAAATAGTTGATGAATAGATTGAAAGTTCTTTTCCCCAAAAAAGCCATCCATTGCATGGTCGTTGTGGCCTTGTGGGTATGTTACATCCGGGATATTTATTGTACCTTTATTTCCCAGGGTACTCCTGTTGCCTACCGGAAGATATGGCCCATTAGATCAAGGTTGGAGCGACGGTTAATATTCATTTGTCCCTACCAGAAAACTCATTGCGTGCAAGTTGAGTAGCTACACGTTGGTTTTAGAGAAAAGTATGTTTTTCGTCCCTCAAGTTCCAAAAAGTGCAGACTTCGTCCTTCAACTTTTTTTTGTCTACTTTTGGTCCCTCAAGTTTCAAAAACGGTCAAGTTTCGTCTGAATTCTGGTTTTGCTAGAAAACAGGACACATGGTGTGGTATTCTCTCTCCCCTCGCTTGCCACGCCCGACCTGCCGTTGGGTCAAACAGACAGCCCGCGCGACGCCGTCTTCACTCTCCACCTCGCGCTCTTCTCTTCCTCTTCTCTCTCTCTGTCCCGACCTCACCGTCGCCTTGCCCGGCGTCGTCCCCTTGCTCACCGCCAGCGCCTTGTTCCCCTTCGCTGCCGGCGCCATGCGAACTCGCGAGGAGATCCTTGGGTGGATGAGTGAGGACAGAAGCAGTTGTGCTCCTACACAGGTAAGTGCCAATTTGTGATCTAGGGTTAGGGATTTGGGGATTTAGGATTCTTCCTTGGTGATTGAGGGACTAAGGGGAGGTGCTGTTGGGTGTTGTTTGTCGTTGAATAGGTCTATATGCCCGAGGAACTGATATCTGGCAAAGTGCCGGCCACTCGCAATCGAAGATCCAGAGTTTTGCGGCATTGAAACGGAGAGCAATTTTAGTTGTTTTTGTGGATTTTTGCCGGTGAGAAAGGTTGCTTGTGAAGGTGTGAACACTGGCAGAAGGTTCATTTGTTGCATGCGGGAGGTGAATTTAGTTGTCGCATTCATTTCTTTCTACCAAATCTGCATGGTAATGTTCAGATGAACTGATGCAATTTATTTGAATTTTAGGATGAACAAGCATGCGATTTTCTGATGTGGTATGATCCTGAATGGCCTGCACCAGCGCAGAGATCTATGAATGCACTTTGTGCAGATAAGTTGAAGGCTGAAGATTGTAAGTTGAATTGGAGCTCATGTTGGCCGATAAGATATCTGACATGGAAGAAAAAGAGAAGAAAAGGCAACAGAAGATGATATCCAAGACGAAGGCAATGAAGATGGAGCTAAACAAGAAGGATCTGTTTATCTGGGTGTTAGTTGGTAGCAATATAGCTTTATTTGCAGTGCTAGCTGTGCTTATTGGACTGAAAATGTAATGTTTTGTAAGTTGCACTGCTAGCTGTTGCCAAGAACTGAATGTAATAGGCTAAGATGCTATGTATGTTAGTTTGTTGTGCTTATAAGCACTGACCAATTGTACCTATTTCAGTTGACATTATAAGCACTGAATTATTCTGTACTAAATTGTGCTCTATGTTGTACATATTGGCTTGATCTCTTTTTGGCATTTGGACAGCAAGTAGGCACACATATTCAACAGAAAATGAGAGCAAGCACACAATTTTAAGTGCTAGAAACACAGCCAAGGTTCAACTTAAGAAACATAGCCCAGGTTCATCTTGTTCAGTACACAAGCAACAGGTTTTCTGAAGGAAACAAACAACAGTGTTCAAATTTAACTGAAGGAAACAAACACACAGGTTTTCTGAACATACACACAGGCCTCACTCGAGCAGCTTTCTGGGCACTTTTTTTGCTCTTTTATTTGCTCCAGTGAAGTTGGTGTTAGCAGCTCCAGAACTGAAATTCATAGTAACTTCAGAGCTGCTGCTAACATTGACATGAACATTCTTCACAGTGGCCTTTGAGGTAGCAGTGACCTTGCTCTGAGGTGGTTTGAAAGGCTTGAATCTGCTAACATTTGAAGGTGGCCTTCTTGAAGTAGATGGAATGTCTGATGGAGCTTTTCTCTTGCTACTCACATTTGTGCTTTCCTATGAGGGTTGCACAGGACCCTGCAAGCATTTTCATTAGAGAGCTATGTTTGACATATTGCACAGAAAATAAGGTAGGAACATAGCTAAACACTCACCTTTGTAGTTGGCCTAGAACTAGCCTTTATAGCTGGCCTAGAACTGCCCTTTGTAGTTGGCTTTGGGGCAATTGGGGCACTGCTAGCAGGTGGTTTAGGAGCAGTACACTTTGTTTTGTTGTGACCTGTGCATTTGCAAACAGAGCATCTACTGATTGTGCCAACTTTACCCATCCTGTGCTTAGGTGTAGTGGGTTTCTCTCCCTTCCCTTTCTTCCTCTCAGTTCTTGGCCTTCCTGGCATTTTTACATATCCTGGAGATGTTGGCTTAGGTCTGTTGGATTCAGGCCAAGTTGCCATACCATATACTAACTGGAGGAAGTGTGAGTATGTTGCCTTGAAATTCTGCACTGAAAAGCAGCTAGCAACATAGCCAGAAATGTCATTTGTGACCATGTGTATAGCACACACAGCATGTGCACATGGTAAACCAGAGAGCTGCCAGTACCTACAGCTACATGTCCAGTTGGTCAAATCAACTTTGAATCTATACTGCACTCTTTGTGTCACTTCAAAGCAGTTGTTGCCATTAGATATGGCAGTGCAATGAGCTGACTCATTGATCATCTTTTCAAGTTTTTTCATAATGTTTGGACAGATAGTACCACTCCACTTTGGCCACTTGTCATTGTTCTCTTGTATCCTTACCATGATTTTCCTTCTAATGGTCTCTTGTATAGTAATAACAACAAAGAATCTAGCTTCCACAATCCACTTATTAAAGCTCTCACACATGTTGTTGTCTACACTATCACAGTTGGATCCTAACCTCATCCATGCTCTGCTCCAGTGGCATGGGTCTGTTTTAGTGACAGCCCTTGCACCCATAACAGTTTGCTTGGCCAACTTCTCCCTAGCATGATTAAACAGAGCTACATTTGATGCTTTTGCACATCTCCAGAACAGTTTCTGCCAGTCCTTGTTTCTGAATTTAAGTCTCCAGTTAGCATATATATGTCTGGCACAATTCCTATGCTCAGCCAATGGTGCCCAGTTCTGAACTGGTGTTATAATTCCCTAAAAAAATAAAAAAGAAATTGTTAATTAGCATTTCCAATTTGCAAAAAGTAGCAATAAATTATGGAGATCTCTAAATTATGTAGCACTCACTTTCTGTTGGTCAGATATGAACACCCAGCCTTGACCATCTTCCACTTCCAAATCTCTAAACAGTAAATCATAGAACCAATCCCATGAGTCATTATTCTCCTTCTCAATTACTGCCCATGCAATTGGGTACATTTGGTTATTTGCATCCCTCCCTATAGCACAGAGCAGCTCTCCATTTGTTGCTCCTTTGAAAAAACATCCATCCATTCCTACTACTTTTCTACAACCTGCCTTGAAACCTTCTTTCAGAGCAGCCAAGCACACATACATTCTTAGAAATGTCGGTACTCTTTCCTTTGGATCAAGTTTGACAACAACAGTGCTTCCTGGATTGCTCCTCGGCAATTCCAACTGATAATCAAACACTTTTGAGTATTGGAACTTGGTGGAATCATACACTCTCTGCTTCACAATTTGTTTTGCTCTCTGAATTTGTGATGTGCTCACATTTGCAAACATGTCCTCTTGCACATGTGCTTTCAAGCTGTCAATCTTCCATCCTGGGTGGCCCCTAATGAGCTTATCATATTTTTGTGCAATCCTCACTGAAGTGACCAGCTTGTTGTCCTTCCTTTTTGGGCAATAATGCTTATCTATGAAAGATGTCACCTGCCAACTATTGCACCTACTTGTCCTACTTAGTAAACAGAACCAGGGACATGTCCCCCAATCACACTCTGCTCTGCACCTTACAGAATCATTTTTCTTAAACCTAATTAACCTTCTGTGATGCAGTCCATAAGTAATTATTGCTTTTCTGAACTCTTCCTTTGATTCAAATTTCATTCCAAGACAGAACTCTGGTACTTCTCCTCTGTCTTTGTACACAGGATATTTTTTTGGTTTGCTGACAGCCTCTCCATCACTGTTTTCTTCAAAAGAGTCATCAAAATCTGAGCTGTCTGAGTAGCTTTCAGCAGCTGCATCCTCTCCAACATTTTCCCTTGAACCTACTGTTGCATCTGTAATGAACACTTCATCTAAAATGTCAATGTTTCCAGCCCTAAGTTTCTTCTTGTACTCTACATAGTCAGCATTGATCTTTCTTGCTTCTTCATCATCCTCAGATGCTGACTCATCATCAGGTATATAATCATTGTCCTCTTCATCAGACTCTCCATCTTGTGCATCAGTATTCCCATCTAACCTGGGCACTTGTTCTTCTGGCATAACTACACTTAAAGGGGTGAACTGCTCCTCTTCCTCTCTAGCAGAGCATGCTGTTGCAACTGTTTCTTCCCCATCAGCAGAAGCATGCTTCTCAACATACACATCTGCAACTCCTCCATCACAAACAAACTCAGCCATCTTAAGAACAGTGTTGTCATCATGCAGAAAAACAAGTCCATCATTCATCTCTTTTCCTGGAACTAACCAATAAAACTACATTGTATCCCCTCCACATCAGTGCAATGATCTCTTAAATGCCCCAAAAGCTCGGGCAAAGAAAGCTTATCTCTGTCAATGTCTGACATAGCTTCACTGCCTCCCAAATACATCATGTGGTTCCCATTCTTCACAAATTCGCCATTATAATGGAACATGACATGAATTAAATCCAGAGGATCCATTACTCCCTACAATAGATGGACACAAATTTCAGATTCGGCTACAACCTAAGTGGATGGCATCTACCTACGAATCCTAAACAATATACGCAAAAAAACATACCTGAAGGTCTACCGGTGGTCGTTGTCCTGATAGTTCTCGTCGTCGCCGGTGTATACTGGATCGGCGCCGCCGCAATCGCAACACTACACCCGCCTGCGCCGCCGCGTAGATCTGCGCCTAGGTATACTGCATCGGCGCCGCCGTAGCTTTTCTCAAGGGCGTCGCCGTCCCTGGCTCCAACGCCAACACCGACCACCACGCCAAATCGGGATCCACCGCCGCCAAGCCTCGGGTTTGGGAGAGAGGTCACAGAGGAAAGGGAAAGGGGGAGAGAGTGAAGATGGCGTCGCGCGGGCTGTCTGTTTGACCCAACGGCGGGTCGGACGTGGCAAGTGAGGGGAGAGAGAATACCACGCCACGTGTCCTGTTTTCTAGCGAAACTAGAATTCGGATGAAACTTGACCGGTTTTGAAACTTGAGGGACCAAAAGTAGACCAAAGAAAGTTGAAGGACGAAGTCTGCACTTTTTGGGAACTTGAGGGACGAAAAACATACTTTTCTCTTGGTTTTACATCATGCAAAGATAACCCACCCTTGTTGTCACCTAGAATCACTCCGGCACTATCCCAGACATCTTTCCTGACAAAAGGGCTGTGAAGGTGTTGTGCAAGCACTTGCGACTTTCTTGGTGGCAAGAAATTGTTTTAGTTCCTTCAGAAAAGTCTTTTGTGAAATTGTCCTTGGATAGCATACTGCTTGAAATCACCATAATAATGTGTTTTTATGCGAAATGTTACGGACAAACAGCTCTGTGATTCCTCGTCAGGCGGCAGCTTCTGCAGCTCCAAATCTTAAAACGAAGACACATGACAACTAAGAGGCGATCTACTTGTCCATCCTCATGACGCAACGCAGGGCCTCCCCTTAAGCATGAGGCGTTGGTTGAATGCCGTGTTGATCTACGAGAAGGGCACGCTGTGTGTGATGAACTTCTCCAGCTCCAGCTCCTCTCTGTTTAGACTCGAGATCGAGAGACAATCGAGACAGATGTAAAAGTGAATAGTTGTCTTTACTGATGATGAGATTACACATATATATAGCCTTCAAAGGGGTACGTCCGTAGGGACGTGAAGCAACCGCCTTGGTTAGGAAAGCAAGGATTATTAGAATTAATTAAATCCTAACACTCCCCCTAATCTATGCTTTTAGTGTAAATATGGTCATCTTGAAAAACTCCTTCAAAACCCAGTGGGAAAAGGTGAGGATATATATTTTTTTTTGAGCAAACACAGTGGGGAAAGGCTCCCCACAGTAACTCTATTTTCTATTAATAATGGGTGGTGTTACATGGATCTGTACAGGTGAGGTACATGATACAGAAAAATTAACAAATTACAATGTATCCAACCAGGATTGCATCCCATCCCTTAAACTAGATCTTACTTTCTTGATAATGGTGCTAAAATGCTCTTTGAAATTTGATAAGCAGTGAGTCATACTTCTGTCAATATTGTCAAAGATAATGCCATTCCTATGCTTCCATATGCTCAGCACCCTGCTATTATCTTCTCCTTAAATCCTTGGCTGTTATCTCTACTTTTGCCCTCCATTAGCATTTCAATAGTATTAAGATCTGTATTCCATTCCATATCTATTGTAGCCGAGAAATTTCTGTTGAAGTCACATTCAAAGAAGAGATGTTGTAGGTATTCATTGGGCTCATCATCACATAGGACACACCTCCTGTTTTCTATTTGAAAATTCTTCCTGATTAGTAGGTCTCTAGTATTTAGTCTATCCAGTAGAAGCAACCAGAAGAAATTTTTTTGTTTGGGCAGGTTGCATGACTTCCAAATCCACTAAAATGGTGGTGCTGCCTTTGGTGGGTTTCCAATAAGTTGCAGATAAATCTTTTTGTTGGAGTATTTTTTTTCCTTTCCAGAGAAATTGCCAGCAATCTTTATTGTCATTGTCCTGGTGGATGTTGCTTATGATTTCCAACATCTCATTGCTTTGTTGCACAGCTATAGATGACACGGGTAAATGAAACATCTCATGAAAGTTGCTGATTGAGGAAATGATAGCCGAGGCAATTGTACAGTCTGTATCTTTAGCAAATGAGTATAATTGAGGAAATCTGCTCCGGAGAGTATCCTCATTCCACTTATCATGCCAGAGTGAGATAGTGTTGCCAGTAGAGGGGATACATGTAGTCATGCTTTTAAAATCATGAAGGATAGAACAGCAATCTCTCCACCAAAAGGATCCCAACCTTGTGGGATATGAGGGTATAGAGCCATTAGAATAATAATTGCTCCATATTAATTCCACCCAGGGAATATCTTGTTTATTGAAAAACTCGAAGAGAAATTTGATTAGAAGAGCCCTGTTTTGAGTTCTCAAATCAAGGACTCCCAGTCCTCGTGCTTCTTTGGGGAGACAGACATTATCCCATTTAACCAAACAATTCCCATGTTTATTGATCTTGTTACCATACCAAAGAAAACTTCTGCCAGATTTTTCGAAGTGATCTAAGATAGTGAAAGGCACTCTGATGCAGCACATTGCATATATTGGAAGAGCAGAAACCACTGCTTTCCAATGAGTGAATCTGCCAGAATATGTCACCAGGTTTGCAATACCAGATAATCTTTTATCAAGCCTTGACACCATAGGCATGAGGTCATCCACTTTAGGTCTGGTGGATCCCATTGGTAGGCCTAGGTATGTGAAAGGCATGCCTTCTTTTTTACAGCCTAAAATGTTGGCTAATTCAAGAGCTCTGCTGTCAGAAATATTGATTGGTACTAGGGAGGATTTACTATAGTTTACCTTTAGACCTGTAAATTCAGAGAATATAGCAAGAATGTTCATGATCTTTCTCAATTGGGTAGTTTCAGCAGGCATGATGATCAGAGTATCATCAGCATATTGAATAATGGGGTATCTTCTGTTGTTATTACATTGTATTGGTAGAGATAAATCACCTTGGGACCATGCTTCATTTACTAATAATTGTAACAATTCTGTCAGATTTCGGGTTCCAGCAGACCCTTAAGGTTCGAACACTGGGGCACGCGCGGAGATTACGTCTTCTACCTCTCCGTCTCGCAAAGATCTAGACTACTGAAAGAACTGCACAAGAGACACAAGGTTTATACTGGTTCGGGCCACCGTTGTGGTGTAATACCCTACTCCAGTGTGTGGTGGGTGGATTGCCTCTTGGGGCTGATGATGATGAACAATACAAGGAAGAACGGCCTCGCGAGGGTCTATTCTTGGCTGGGGTGATGAACTGCTGGGAGGAGTTCAGCCATCTTTCTCTCTTTCTCTCTCTCACTCACTCACTGCCTTACTCTTACTCGCCGCCCTTTGCTATGTGGGTGGCTGGTCCTATTTATAGAGGCCCTGGTCCTCTTCCCAAATATCGAGCGGGAAGGGAGCCAACAATGGCGGGCTAATTTGAAGGGGGATAGCAAGTATCAACTATCCTGACAAAAGTAGTCTTCGCCTGCGCAAAGCTCTGGTGATGACGCCGTCTTGGGCTCCACGGTGACCTCCATCTCGTAGTCCTCCTGGTCTTGGTCTCGTTGCACTGAAATGGCAACCTTTGCCTGATGCCTCGGTACTCCGCGGCTGCGCTTGCCCCCTTTGCACCAAAGAGGAAAGGAGGACGCTGCGCGGGCTGGCGCCCGCCTGGCGCCCTAAGTCGTCATGGCTTGCATCACGGGCACCTCGCGAGGTACCCCGCCTTGATCTCTCCGCCTCCTCGCGAGCCAGCCTGACGAGGCCGTGCCTGAGGAAGCTCCATGTCGTCCACCCCGCGAGGCTTGGCCCCTCGCGAGGGTCTTGAGTCTTGTGTTGATGAAGATGGGCCGTGCTGGGCCCTCTTTGAGCCACGCCGCAGGCCGCAGGCAGGCAAGTCTAGGGACCCCCGTTCCCAGAACGTCGACAGTAGCCCCCGGGCCCAAGGCGCGCCCGGACTTGGCCGTGCCGAGAGGCGAGAGGGCAAGGGCGAAGCGCAGCGGGCCCTAACAGCCTGCGGCCTTGGGCGCCACGTGGCGGTTGATGGGACGTGGGCGTCTCCGCTTCCCCATGATGCCTCGGTGATCGCGTGAGTTGGACAGGTCCCTGCATGCAAATCGTGTCATGATTACCTGTGATCGTGGAGGCCGGCGGTTGGCCTTCGCTGGCTATAAGTACGGAACTGCGCGTGCCCTTCCAGCCCATCCCTCCTTGCTTCTCCTTCTTCCCGATCCTTGCTCCGTCTTGCCACGATGGCTCCGATTCGCCGGTTCTCTGCAGCGGAGAAGGGAAAGGCCCCTCGAGAGGGACCAGACCCGCTCCCGCCGAAGAAATGGCTCGCCCTTTGCGGTCGGGACGAGGAGGACCGTCAGGTGGTGTCGAGGCCTCGGTGCGAGCAGGCTCCGCCGGGGTTCCCGCTTCCCTTGTATGCCCACGTCGAGGGCCTCGAAGGGGTTGATGTCGATCCCTGCGGTCAGTGCCGTCGTCGGCGCCGACGGGTCATGAAGGTGTGGGTTGTTCCTCCTTGGGTCCACGCCGAGGGCTCCTCCCAAGAGTTCGTGCTCCACGTCGCCATTCCTCTCCAGTCTTGGATCCGTCTGCCTCCCTTCTTCGCCTCCATCATCCCGCCGGGGGAGCCCCTGGAGCTCTGGCTGCATCACGCCGGCTGCAGCACCCTCGTGACCGAGGCAGAGGTCGCGGTCGTTGCCCCGGGCGAGGTCTACATGACTCGTGGCTGGAGAGAGATCGCCCGGGTTTGCTGGGTAAGGGGCGTGCTTCGGTGATGTTCTTCAAGGTCTTCGACGCGAACAGGCGCCGGCTGGAGTGTTGCCCCGGGAGAGGTGGCCAGGACCTTGCCATGGTGAGGGCTAGGCCCGTCGACCGCTCCCTTGGCGGCTCTGCAGGCAACGGAGGCGCCGGAGGATCCAGCGACTCCGACGAGATCTTCGCGACTCTGGAGACGAGTGACAACAGCTACAAGCCCCCAAGCCGGCGCCGCTCCTGGAGCAGGGCGGGCTCGTCTGGCCGTCGCCGACTCTGATCTGGATGGGGTTGGCGCCGGCGCTTGACGGCCCACTGTTGATGATGGCATCTTTTGCAGGAGCGCGTGTAGTTAGCATCCCTTAGGATCCGTTCCCTGCGAGGAATCAAAATGTGCCCCATGGGGGCTTGTAAGGTGCCTGTAGTCCTGTTTGTTAATACATAACCCTTGCTGTAGAGCTGTGCGAGTTGCTGACTCCGTCTTAGCTCAGTTCTCCCTTTCGAACCTCGCAAGGGCTTGGTGCTCTGCGCCGACAGGTCCCAGTCCCAAGGCGGCGTCAGCCGTCGCTGGTATGCCAGGTCGCGATGCCGTGGTCAAGGCCAGGAGGTGAGCGACCCGGGGTCCGGTAAGAGCCCCTGAGTTGCGATGCTTAGGAGGTCCCCTTTGGCGCCCAAGCAGCCGTCGCTCGGCGAGAAAGGAGAGCGGCGTTGCTGACACGGAATTGCATTAGGTGCGGGTGTAGTGCTACGATAGCCGGTGCTTTCGGGCAGTGACTTATCTTGAGAGTCGGGGATTATCCCTGGTGTGTCGTCGGGTCCGCGCGTCGGCAGGAGCGGAATCGCTCGGCGAGGTCCTCGCGTGCCCCTTCTCCCCCGCCTTTGCTCCCCTTTCTGCTCTACATCCTCGGGTCCCGGCCCTCGAGCTAGTCTCAGCCATCGCTGGTATGCCAGGTCGCGATGCCGTGGTCAAGGCCAGAGGGTGAGGGCTGGAGAGCAGTAGGAGCCCTGAGTCGCGATGCTCAGGCACCCCCCCTTTAACGTGCAAGCGGTTCGCGCGAACAAGAGTGAAAGGAATGCCGCGAGGGCCTTGCCTGGTGCAACTCCCTTAGGGGATCCTGTAAACTCATCATAGAAGGAAGAAAAGGTTGCCATGACAACTATCAGTCTGCCGTTAGTTTCTTCCGAGGGGAGGTGAGGCACTGGAGGCTTGACGAGGTGGCGCCATGCGGGGCTGCCGCGGCCAGAGCTCAGCCATTCAGGTTTGTCGGCGTTGCAGGGACGGACCCATGCGCAACGTCGTGCCGTTGTGGGAGCAATTCCGTCAGTTGGCGTCAGTTGAGCAGGCAACTAGATCAAACACGTTAGCCGCGAAGGAGGGGATTCATTCAAACAGATGCTGGGAAGGTAGACATCGCTGGGTCGGGCCCGAGCGACTTGGGGATGATGCAGCCCGAGGGGCGCCCTCAATAAAGCAAGCTAACGACATGAAATAAAAGGGATACATACTGCAGGGACGGACCCACGCGGCCTGGGAACGATGCAGCCCTGGGAGGGCGCTCCTAGCCGGAAATGAAACTTGTAAGATGTCACCTGAGGGTGTCGAGGGCGAAGGGGTGCTGGTGCAGCAGACTCGGTAGGCTGCGGAAGCCGATCCTCACGAGCCCCCAGGCCCAGGGGCCTCGGGAGGCTCCGGAGGCACTAGTAGCTCTTCGCGAATCATCTCCATCTCCGCCAAGGCCGCGGAACGCCTGTCTTCTTGAGCCTCCATGATGCCCCTCATGAGGCGCTGGCACGTAGCAACTGCGCTCGGCAAGTCGTAAGGCATGCGAACATAGCTGTGGGGCGGTCCCCCGCAGCGCCCCACTCGCGAGGGCCAGAGGCGCTCCATCGTAGCGACTTGGTTGAGCCCTGGTACGTCGTTGCAGACGCGCAGCCCACCATCCTCGCCTGGATGGGGAGCCACAGTCGGTAGACGGCGGCAACCCCTCATGATTCTTGATTCTTGTAGTTCTTGAATGGCCTTGTCGACGAACTCCTGCGGGTCTATCCTTCCTTGCATTGCTCCTTCTTGAGGGAAACGTGCTTCGAAACACGCCTCCATGTGGTGCCCAAGCGCCTCCCTTGTGACCCTGGCCAGGTTGATGGCCCTCCAGGGGAGAGCCCCCAAGCCCTTCCTGAGGAGGGCGCCGGGCGCGCTTTCCTATGCGATGGAAGGAGGTTCCCCCTGGGCAGATGCGGGCCCTGAGGGGCCTGCCTCCCGAGGGGCCGTTCCGGACGATGTCTTCTTCTTCTTGGGGGTGGTCTCGGGAAGCCTCCTGCTTCCGCGATCCGGGTCTTCCAGTGACGCGGCCTGAAAGGCTCGCTCCAGGGAACACACTACATCCTTCTCTTCACAGGGCACCGCGATGACTCCGCCACTTCCTGGCATCTTGAGGACGTTGTAGCCATGGTGAGTTACGGCCATGAACTTGGCCAGCGCTGGGTACCCGAGGATGGCGTTGTACGGCAGGCGGATGTGAGCGGCGTCGAAGTCGATGAGCTCGGTGCGGTAGTCGTCACGTGCCCCGAAGGTGACAGGGAGGCGGACCTGCCCAATCGGGACCATGGAGCCGTCGGTGACTCTGGAGAAGGGCTTGGTTGGCTGAAGCTGGTCGTAGGGCACTTGGAGATTGTTGAACATTTCCACGGACAGGACGTTGAGCCCTGCCCCACCATCGATGAGGGTCCTGGTGACCAGTACATTGCTGATGACTGGGGAGCAAAGCATCGGGAGGACTCCGGCTGTGGCCGCACACTTGAGTTGATCCGCTGAGCTGAACGTGATGGCGCATGCCGACCACCTGAGAGGGTGCCTTGCTTCAAGCCTGGGAAGGACTGCGTTCACTTCGCGGGCAAACTGCTTGAAGATGCGTTGGGAGACTGGGGCTTGAGCTCCGCCCAGGATGCAGGCGATTGCGCGTGGCTCCTGGAAGCCCCCAGCCCCTTCGTCTTGATGGCGGTCCTCGTTCCTCCTTGGCTGAGGCGGAAGTGGAGGGAGGCCTGCGTTGCCCTGAAGGCGATCCTCACGAGGCTGATCCCTCCAGTCCTCCTCGCGAGGCAGGTCTCACTAGCGATCCTCGCGAGGTTGATCGCGCCACCCTTGGCGCGGGCCGCGGTCTTCCCAGCGTCCTGCGTTTCTTCCTCCTCCTCGGCCATAGCCCCGATCGGCGCGGTCGGGACGATGGCAGATCCTTCCTTCTCGCACGGTGCGGAGTTCTTGGCATTCGTTGGTGTTGTGGGTGTGGAGGTCGTGGTACATACAGTACCGGCTGCCCCTGGAGGACTCAGGCAGATCTTTGCCCCGCTTGGTGTCTGGTTCCGCCGCGAGCACGGCAGCCCCCTTGCGTTTCACGTCCTTGGCCTTGGGCTTCTTCTCCTCTGGGTCTGTGGCAGGCAGCTCGAGGAGGGAGAGGCGTCCCTCCTCATCCCTGGCGCACTTGGTCGCCAAGTTGAACAGCTCCAGGGAGGTGCACAGGTCTTCATGCATCGCCAGCTCCTCCTTCATCTTGACGTCGCGCACACCATCGGAGAAGGCCGAGATGATGGCCTCGTCGGACACCTTGGGGATCTTGAGGCACGCGCTGTTGAAGCACTGGATGTACTTTTGCAGGGTCTCTCTAGGTTGTTGCTTGATGCGGCGCATGTCGCTCACGGCGGGTGGCCGGTCGCGAGTACCTTGGAAGTTGGCAATGAAGCGGGTGCGCATCTGGTCCCAGGAAGAGATCGTGCCTGGAGCTAGATTCAGGAGCCAGGTGCGAGCTCCTTCCTTGAGCGCCATGGGGAACCAGTTCACCATGACCTTCTCGTCCCCGCTGGCAGCTTCGATGCCCAGCTCATAGAGCTGGAGGAACTTTGCAGGGTCAGTCGTGCCATCGTAACGAGGAGGCAGGTCTGGCTTGAACTTGTCGAGCCGCGCAACGCTACGCAGCTCGGTGGTGTAGGCACGGCAGCCTGCGGTGGCCACGAAAGGCTTCGGCTGGTGGAGAGCTCGGTCTTGAGGGTCCCCACACGCTGTAGCTAGGAGCAGCGCGGGGTCTTGGCGTGCCGGAGTTGGAGCAGGGTCGCGGCGTGCCGGAGCAGGGAGCGCCCGGGCAGCTCCTTGCGGGCGAGGGACTTCTTGGCAGCTCCGTTCTTGCTGCGCTGGCACCTGACGGAGCGGGTTCCGCCCAGGGGCCACGCGCCTTGGAGCCATGGCGTCTTCTTGGAGAGGAGGCGGCTGGTGCGCCCCCGGAGCTTCGTTGCCCGCGCGGGGCGGGGTGTGGCGCAGCGGAATGGACGGCGCGGGAGAGCCCCCTGCGGCGCGGACAAGCTCGGCGACGCGGTCGAGCCACTCTTCGTAGACGTCGTCGACGGGACGGTAGCGCAAGAGCTCGTTTGCCGCGATGAGCGCAGCTCGAGCCTCCAAGGGTGCGTGCAGCGCGCGGGACGAAGAACCAGCTGGTGTGAGCGATGGAGTAGCGGTGCGGCCGTCTTGCCGCACGGATGGATGCTGAGACGACGCTTGCTGCTCGCCCCCCGCAGGGCCGGTGGCGGCGTTGATGGAGGGTGACGAGGAACGACGAGGGCGTCCACCGACGGGCATCGTCTGGGCGATGCGGGAAGCGATGGCGGCCCGGCGCTCGGCGCGGGCCCGACGAGCATCGGACATGGATGCGACGGTTGGAGGAGAACAGGGCGGTGGACGACGAATTCTGGCGCACCCCTACCTGGCGCGCCAAATGTCAGATTTCGGGTTCCGGCAGACCCTTAAGGTTCGAACACTGGGGTGCGCGCAGAGATTACGTCTTCTACCTCTCCATCTCGCAAAGATCTAGACTACTGAAAGAACTGCACAAGAGACACAAGGTTTATACTGGTTCGGGCCACCGTTGTGGTGTAATACCCTACTCCAGTGTGTGGTGGGTGGATTGCCTCTTGGGGCTGATGATGATGAACAATACAAGGAAGAACGGCCTCGCGAGGGTCTGTTCTTGGCTGGGGTGATGAACTGCTGGGAGGAGTTCAGCCATCTTTCTCTCTTTCTCTCTCTCACTCACTCACTGCCTTACTCTTACTCGCCGCCCTTTGCTATGTGGTTGGCTGGTCCTATTTATAGAGGCCCTGGTCCTCTTCCCAAATATTGAGCGGGAAGGGAGCCAACAATGGCAGGCTAATTTGAAGGGGGACAGCAAGTATCAACTATCCTGACAAAAGTAGTCTTCGCCTGCACAAAGCTCTGGTGATGACGCCGTCTTGGGCTCCACGGTGACCTCCATCTCGTAGTCCTCCTGGTCTTGGTCTCGTTGCACCAAAATGGCAACCTTTGCCTGATGCCTCGATACTCCGCGGCTGCGCTTGCCCCCTTTGCACCAAAGAGGAAAGGAGGATGCTGCGCGGGCTAGCGCCCGCCTGGCGCCCTGAGTCGTCATGGCTTGCGTCACGGGCACCTCGCGAGGTACCCCGCCTTGATCTCTCCGCCTCCTCGCGAGCCAGCCTGACGAGGCCGTGCCTGAGGAAGCTCCGTGTCGTCCGCCCCACGAGGCTTGGCCCCTCGTGAGGGTCTTGAGTCTTGTGTTGATGAAGATGTGCCTGAGGAAGCTTCTTCTAGGCAGGGCAGACCAGCTATAGCTTCAATGTCAAGGCGCTTGTATGGGAAGATGCGACCTTGGTTGTACAGTATGCATGAGTAATAGCTTCGCTGAGGATAGCTCCAGAACCGATCTGATGAAATCCTTTCCCTTGAGTAGGGGTTCTTGGAGCTATTGAAGAATGTATTGTCTGCCCTGAAGCCATTGATATTGAAGGAGCCAGGTGCTGATGCAGGACCTAGGAACCTTGGCAGTCTTGGGATTGGCTTCTGTACCTGAGGCCTGTGCTCAACATGATAGTCGAACTGGGGACCGGCAGCAGACTCAGGAACAGAAGTGTCAGGATCAGTGGCTTCGCTGTCTTCTGATGCTTTTGGTGGGGAGGGCTCCACATTAGCTTCATTGTTAGTTGTGGCAGCCACACGATTTTCATCCTCCACTTGACGAGCTGGAGGGTCGGACACAAGCACGTTCTCTATAAGAACTGCTTCTTGGTGGGACGAGGGGGCTTGTGGTACTTCTTCTTCTTCGGCTGATGCAGCCGGAATGTCTTTAGCAGAGAAGTGCGGCCTTGGACCTTTGCGAAGCCTGCGCAACGCGGGCGACGCCTGTGGAGTTTGAGTGGGCTGGGCCTCATTGTCTTCTTCTTGTGGGCGATCCGCCCATGAGGCATCCTGGGCAATTGGCGTCAATGGACGACCAATGCTGATGAGTTCGCTGTTGTCTTGCTGAGGAAGGACTGCATCATCTTCTACATTGTCATGTTGACCAATGTCTTCAGCAGCGATGGGATCAGCTGCTGGAATGTCTTCAGCTCCACGAGCCTCTGTGAAAGCAGGCACATGGATGGTCAGTTGGCGTTCTTATGGATTGGCGTCGGGGTGAACCATGGAAATGGGTTCAACAACCAAGGGCTCTGTGGGAGCAGCCCTATCTTTCTTGGTCTTTCTCTTTTTCTTGGAGGGGGCAGTAGGAGAGGCTTCAGGATATTTCCTTTTCCTCGCTTCAGCAGTCCTCGTCTTCTTGAGCTCTGAAGCTGTTAACCGGCTTTTTGGCTTCGAGCCAGTCATTCTTGTGGGGAAGACAACCGGAACTGCTTCCTGCCTTGGTGCATCGGGTTCAGCTGTAACAGGCTTCTTCTTCTTCTTTGGGCCATCCTGGGGTCGATGCCAGGATGCCCAAGTGTCTTGCGCTTCTCAGCCTCATTGTATGCTTGCACACATCTGTCAGTCAGAGTCTTCATGCGCTCACGCGAACCCTGAGCTTCTGCATGTTTCCTCAAAAAGGCTTCCTTGAGCTCGTGCATCATGATCTTGAAGTTATTCACATCTTGCACGCTGAGTTTGGCCATATGCTTCTTGAACTGAGCCTTTTCATAGTCAATCTTCTGCTTCAGCTCAACAACACGTTGGGCGATGGCTAGTTCTGAAGCAATGGCGCCATGGAAGGCGACACTGAGGCCAGTGGGTAGCTATAGATCATCAAAGCTGATGTTGGGCTTGTCAAACCACTCGTCAATGAAGTTGTGGATGATGGTTACATCAAAGAGTGGCAGATCATTGAAGATTTCTGCTTCTTCTTTGCTCTTGATGAGTTGCTCAAGAGCGTCATCTGCTAGGTCTTCATCACTTGACAGGTCAATGTCATCATTGCGCAGAATGGCAGCAGCTGTGAGCTCTTGGCCGCTGTGTGGCAGAGGCACCTTGGCCTTCTGGGGGTTTGAGATGTGTGATAAGTCTTCAGACTGCACACTGTCTTCAGGAGGTGCAGTTGCCAGTGGCTTCGCCCTTGAAATTTTTGGTGAAGGGGCAGGCTTTGAAGCTTTAGGCTTCTTCATCTTATTTGGCTTCAGCACTGCAGGAGCTTCTTCTGATTCAGAGTCAGCTGGAGGCTCATTCACTATAGTCCCTTGAACTAAGATGCGGGTGATGAGGCCTTCAATGTTGGCATACGGACTGATGACATTGGGTTCTGCTTCTCGTGTGCCATCTGCCCTTGGTGCTGAGGGACCGGGGTTGAAGTCTAACCCAAACTTCTTCTTGTTCTGCTTCGCTGAGTTTTGGGCAAACTGGAAGTTGCGCTTGAACTGATTGTCGTCACGACACCAGAGTAGTGACGACGGATGTGCATCATCAGGCTGTGGCCCACGGACCATGCATGGATAGAAGCTTTGGGCAATGGCTTCATCTCTGGACCTGGGTAGAAGATTCTTGTATAGGATGTCTCCCCACGGTCTTTTGATGGCACTTTTCTCAGCATACTCTTGGGTTGTGAAGCGGTATTTGAACCATTGTTCTGCCCAATATCGTCGAATCCATTGGATTCGGGTCTTGCGCTGACTGTAATCCTCTTCAGGATCTGTCTTGTACATTTCTGCGAGTTCATCTGGCAGATCTCTGGATGTTCCGCCACGACGCTGTCTGCCCCCCTTCCTTGCTGCTTTCTGTGAAGCCATAAACTTTAACTTGAAAGGCTTCAAGACGTTCAAAGGCTTCAAAGGCTTTCTCTTGCTGGACCAACAGGAACTGGCTTCAGGAGAATTTATGTGATGCTGTAAGAATTCTGCAAATGAATGCAGACTATGAGAACCAAAGGATTCTCCCACGGACATGTACCTGTGACAGCATTAAGGTGCGAGGGAAGGGGAAGAGGTCATATGCATTCTCAGAAGATTTTGAAGATAAATCAGTTTAGAAGACATTGACCTCATCGTGCAAAGACATTCACTCATAGATAAGAAGTTGGTTCCAGATTTGTATGAACCCACAGATCAGTACAAGTGAGGAATCTAACTACTTTGTGAAGCACAAGTGAATATACTAGGCATGTTATGAGATGCAGTATGAGAGAGATCTAACTTGTGTGAATAGAAACTTCTTATGGTAGAAAGTGACAAAGCCATAGGATCAAAAGGGGCCGTAAAAAGAAGTTTTATTTACCACACTGGGAACTGCTAGGCGGAGTGAGAGATGAGGCCGAGCAGTTCAATCTTCCGTGCCCTAACTTGGCGACGGAGGAGACCTACAGCGACGGCGGAGAGGACGATGTCCGCGATCGGCGTGAAGACGGCGTCGTAGAGGTTGCGGCAGTGAAGCGCTTTGTCGCCGGCGTCATCGAGGGCTAGCGGTGGCGCTAGGGTTCGTGCGAGGGTGGAAGAAGAGATAATTACCGTTGTGAGTGTGTATTTATAGGTACAGGGGCGGCACTGCGCTATTACACAGGTGCCCCTGGCGATTCGCATCTGAGTAACACGTGGCCATCATGCGGAATTTTGGGGTTTGTTCCACGTCCCACGCACGCCTGGATTGTCGGGTGGTCGTTCCTACTTCTCCAGATTTCATGTGGATGAATGAGCATTTAAAACGGACTTAAAGGTTGTCTCTGTGTCTTCTGCTGACAAGGGAGGAGAGAAGACATTCGACAGTTTCAATAGAATGCATATGACTTGGAGAGATAGAATTTGAGATAGAAAGCATAGAGAGGTTAGGGTCCGATCACATTCACTTAGTTCAAAAGATTCAAACAAGAAGACATAGCTATAAGTGAATGCTGTAGAGGACAGAACA
>NC_057806.1:617861103-617894912 GCF_018294505.1 Triticum aestivum | reverse complement strand
ATTGAAGCCAAACCAAATGTGAAGACATTGCAAGGTAACGCCATGAGTGAAACACTTCAAAATAGAACGTTTGGTGGTGGCGTTACCCACCGTATAGGAAGTATTAGACCCAGACACGGCGCACAATTATCGTGGCGCTCCGAAGTCAAATTCCACATTAATGTATTCACACTTAGAATGTATGTCTTCATTGATTGAAGATATACGTTACTTCGTGTGTTGCACATCTAAGTCATCAATATGCATACGTGTTAGGATGTGTGCCTGATCACAGGACATTTGAGGATTCCAGGATATTTAGCTCACACCGTAACTTGCAAAATCTCTTCTCATCCAAGGGCTTGGTGAAGATATCTGCCAATTGCTCTTCAGTGTTGACGTGTATGATATCAATATCTTCCTTCACAACATGATCTCTGAGAAAGTGATGACGAATTTCTATGTGCTTTGTCTTCGAGTGCTGAACAGGGTTGTTGGCAATCTTGATGGCACTTTCGTTGTCGCAATAAAGTGGTACTTGCTTCAGATGAATGCCATAGTCCTTGAGAGTTTGCTTCATCCACAGAAGCTGAGCACAGCAAGATCCAGCAGCAATGTATTCAGATTCAGCAGTGGAGAGGGATACACAGTTCTGCTTCTTTGAAGACCAACATAAAAGTGATCGTCCCAGAAAGTGACATGTGCCTGATGTAGACTTCCGATCAACCTTGTCACCAGCATAATCAGCATCCGAGAATCCAACCAGATCAAACTCTGAGCCCTTTGGATACCATAATCCGAGAGTTGGGGTGTGAGCCAAATATCGAAGAACTTGCTTCACAGCTAAGTGATGCGACTCCTTTGGTGCCGCTTGAAATCGAGCACACATGCAAACACTAAGCATAATATCTGGCCTAGATGCACATAAATAAAGTAAAGAACCAATCATGGAGCGGTATACCTTTTGATCGAACTCTTTACCATTGTCGTTGGGGCCCAGATGATGTTTGACTGGCATTGGTGTTGTGAAGCCTTTGCAGTCTTGCATACCAAACTTCTTCAGGCACTCTATGAGATACTTCTCTTGAGATATGAAGATGCCGTTGCATTGCTGTCGTATTTGAAGACCGAGAAAGAACTTCAGCTCCCCCATCATAGACATCTGATATTGCTCTTGCATCATATAGCCAAACTTTTCACTGTACATCTGATTGGTGCAGCCGAAGATAATGTCATCCACATATATTTGGCACACAAACAGTTCACCATCATATGTCTTCGTGAAGAGAGTGGGGTCTAGGGAACCAGGTATGAAGCCTTTGCTCTTCAGGAAATATTTGAGTGTGTCATACCAGGCCCGAGGGGCTTGTTTGAGGCCATACAGTGCCTTGTTGAGCTTGTATACCATGTCAGGATGTTTTGGATCTTCAAACCCAGGCGGTTGTGCAACATACACTTCTTCTTCAATCTTGCCATTGAGAAAGGCACTCTTCACATCCATTTGATATAGAAGTATGTTATGATGATTTGCATAGGCCAGTAGTATACGTATGGCTTCAAGTCTAGCCACAGGAGCAAATGTTTCATCGAAATCAATGCCTTCCACTTGAGTATATCCTTGAGCAACGAGACGAGCTTTGTTTCTGACTACTTGACCATGCTCATCTTGCTTGTTGCGGTATATCCATTTGGTGCCTATTATATTGTGCTTCCGTGGATCAGGACGCTTAACCAGTTCCCATACATTGTTCAGCTCAAACTGTTGAAGCTCTTCTTGCATAGCTTGAATCCATTCAGGTTCCATGAAGGCTTCTTCAACTTTCTTGGGTTCTGTAATTGAGACGAATGCGAAGTGCCCACAGAAATTTGCCAGCTGAGTTGCCCTTGAACGAGTGAGTGGACCGGGTGCATTGATGCTGTCAATTATTCTTTCAATCTGCACTTCATTGGCAACGCGAGGATGTGTACAGGGCGAAGACTTTGCTCTTGCTGATCATTGTCGTTGTTGGAGGGATTGTCTTCAGGTTGAGCATCGTCTTCAGGTTGATCTAGTGCGGAGATGATGAGTTCCTCTTCAGGATGAGCTTCAGAAGGTATGATTTCTCCAGTTCCCATTAGCTTGATTGATTCACTGGATGGAACTTCATCTAGCACATTTGGCAGGTGCTCTCTTTGTGAACCATTGGTCTCATCGAACCGCACATCCACTGTTTCAACCACTTTGTAATGAAAGAGATTGAAGACTCTGTAGGAGTGCAAATCCTTTCCATATCCAAGCATAAAACCCTCATGTGCTTTTGGTGCAAACTTTGAGGTGTGATGTGGGTCCTTAATCCAGCACCTTGCGCCAAATACTCTGAAGTAACTGACATTTGGCTTCTTGCCAGTTAGGAGTTCATAAGATGTCTTGTTAAGAAGCTTGTGAAGATAAACACGGTTGATTGTATGGCATGCAGTGTCAATGGCTTCAGGACAGAATTTTCTTGGAGTCTTGTATTCATCTAGCATCGTTCTGGCCATCTCAATGAGTGTTTTGTTCTTGCGTTCGACGACGCCATTCTGCTGTGGCGTGTACGGGGCTGAGAATTCATGTGTGATGCCCAAGGTATCAAGATATGTATCAAGGCCAGTGTTCTTGAATTCAGTGCCATTGTCACTTCTGATGTGCTTTATCTTGGCGCCATAGTTGTTCATTGCTCGATTGGCGAAGCGTCTGAAGACATCCTGCACTTCAGTCTTGTAAAGGATTATGTGCACCCAAGTATATCTAGAGTAATCATCAACAATGACAAAGCCATATAGGCAAGCAGTAGTGGTAAAAGTGAGTAGTGAGTGGGACCAAAAAGATCCATGTGAAGCAGTTCGAAGGGTCGAGTAGTGGTCATGATTGTCTTCGAGGGATGTTTGGCCCTCGTCATCTTCCCTACTTCACAGGCACCGCATAAGTGATCTTTCTTGAACTTGACGCCCTCGATGCCTATGACATGCTTCTTCTTCACAAGAGTATGGAGGTTCCTCATGCCAGCATGCCCAAGCCTCCGATGCCAAAGCCAGCATTCTGAAGCTTTTGCTAGAAGACATACTGCAAGCTGTGGCCCTGCTGAGAAATCTACTGCGTACAAATCATCTTTCCGATACCCTTCAAACACTAGAGACTTGTCAGATTCCATTAGTACCAGGCAACGATATTTTCCAAATATTATGATCATGTTCAAATTGCAAAGCATTGAGACAGACATTAAGTTGAAGCCAAGGGATTCAACAAGCATGACTTTATCCATGTGTCGATCCCTTGAGATTGCAACTCTACCTAGACCCAATACTTTACTTTTACCAGTGTCAGCGAATGTGATGTAGCTCTTGTCGGATGGACGTAAGGTTGAGTCCATAAGAAGACTTCTTTTGCCGGTCATGTGATTTGTACACCCACTGTCAATAATCCATTCTGAAGACGCTGGTGTCGTACCCTACAGTGCAGTTAGGGGGATAGGCTTCACGAAGAGAATTGTGAAGCAAAAACATTTGACGAACCAGTGGGTTATGAAAACTTAGATCCAGATTAGGACTAATAGGGAGAGTAGCATGCAATTCAGGAACGAAGTACATAGTAATGCCATTCGGGCATTTGATCTTGCGCCCTACAAGATGTTTAAGGTCCCCAGCAATAGCGTCAGAAGATTTTGGTTTTTTGCTGGAGACCTTTCCCTGCAAAAGAGAGTTAAGCTTTCTTAGCCACCCACATCTTCAAGGGTGGCTTAGAAGCAATAAGTCTAAGTGCAGCATTTGAGAATTTTGGCTTTGGAGCCCTAGCAAACAGTCTAGCAGGCGGACAGTAGTACTCATAAGAATAGGCAGAATAGTTCTTGGTCATATGAACATGGCGGTTTGATGAACCGCTCTCATATTCATATACCTGAGTATGGTTTCCCTGCAAAACATTTGTGTTAGTGCGACTCAGGTGAGTCCTCTGTCTGTATGAAGCCTTTGGACCGTCTGAAGCCTTTGGTCTGAGGTTTGTCTTCTTCATGTGAGGTGTCATGAAGACATTCACAGGAAGATTTTCCAGACACCTTTTCGGAACCCAGATCTTCTTCATGGGCGGTCCATTCCTGCAGTTAGTACCAATGTACCTGGCAAACACTTCACCATACTGATTCTTAAACAGTACATAGTTTGCGTCAAAGGATTCATCAATGATAATGGGGTTAGCACAAGTGAAGCCAGATAGATTGGATGGATCTGCTAAAGGTTCCTTTGCAGCAACCCACATGGTTTTGGGGTACTGCTCAGGTTTCCAGTAAGAGCCATCTACATTCATTTTCCTTACGAACCCAACACCCTCTTTCCTAGGGTTTTGGTTCAGAATCTGCTTCTTGAGGACATCACATAATGTCTGATGCCCTTTAAGACTTTTGTACATCCCTGTTTCAAGCAATGTCTTCAACCTAGCATTCTCATCAGCAATAGCGGTGGTATCCTCAGCAGAGGGGTTAGTTACCACATTAACAGTTGAAGATATTGCAACAGCAGTAGCAGTGGAACATTCAGCAACAGAAGTAGCATTATCACACTCGATGCATTTAAGACATGGTGGTTCAAATCCTTCCTGAGCGGAACTGATCTGTTTGGCGCGAAGTGACTCGTTTTCCTTTTGAAGATCTTCATGAGCCGCTCTCAATTTCTCAAGATCTTGCTTCCTTTGAAGATAATCATAGGAAAGCTTTTCATGAGTGGTTGAGAGAGTATCATGACGACTTTCAAGTTCCTGATACTTAACGTGAAAATTTTTTATGTCTTCAATTAAGGATCCAGATCGAGTCATTTCAGCACCCAACAGATCATCGCTTCTGTCTAACAGTTTTTGAATATGTTCCATAGCTTTCTGTTGTTCAGTTGCAATTTTAGCAAGTGTTTTGTAGCTAGGTTTCGAACCACAATCAGAGTCATCGTCGCTAGATGTTTGATAGTGAGTAGTGCGTGTGTTTACCTTGGCACCACGTGCCATGAAGCAGTAGGTAGGAGTGGAGTAGTCCTTGTCATTTGCATCGGTGTCGGTGATGAAGTCATTGTCTTCAGTGTTGAAGATGGACTTGGCGACGTATGCTGTAGCCAGACTTGCAATGCCAGAATCAGACTCCTCCTCGGACTCCACCTCTGCCTCCTCAGAAGCGGACTCCTCCTCTGAATCCATTTCCTTGCCAACAAACGCACGTGCCTTGCCAGATGAGCTCTTCTTGTGTGATGAAGACTTTGAGGAAGACTTGGAAGAAGACTTTGAGTATTTCTTCTTCTTCTTGTCGTCAGAGTCATATTCCTTGCTCTTCTTCTTCTTTCTGTTCTCATTGTCCCACTGTGGACACTCAGAGATGAAGTGTCCAGTTTTCTTGCACTTGTGGCATGTTTTCTTCTTGTAGTCATGAACAGAAGCTTCATCATTCCTTGAGCTTGATCGTGAAGACTTTCTGAATCCTTTCTTCTTGGTGAATTTTTGGAACTTCTTCACAAGCATTGCAAGTTCCCTTCCAATGTCTTTAGGATCATCAGAACTGCTATCAGATTCTTCTTCAGATGAGGAAACAACTTTTGCCTTCAAGGCACGAGTTCGCCCATAGTTTGGACCATAGATATCTCTTTTCTCAGAAAGCTGAAACTCATGTGTGTTGAGCCTCTCGAGTATGTCAGACGGATCAAGTGTCTTGAAATCAGGACGTTCTTGAATCATCAGGGCTAGGATGTCAAACGAACTATCAAGTGATCTCAGCAGCGTCTTGACAAGTTCATGTTTGGTGATCTCGGTAGCGCCGAGGGCTTGAAGCTCATTTGTGATGTCAGTGAGTCGGTCAAATGTGTGCTGGACATTCTCATTGTCATTTCGCTTGAAGCGGTTGAAGAGGTTGCGAAGGACACTGATTCTCTGATCTCTCTGGGTTGAGATGCCTTCATTGACCTTGGAGAGCCAGTCCCAGACCAGCTTGGATGTCTTCAAAGCACTCACACGGCCATACTGTCCTTTGGTCAGATGACCACAGATGATATTCTTGGCAGTAGAGTCCAGTTGAACGAATTTCTTGACATCAGCAGCAGTGACACCTTCTCCAGCCTTGGGAACGCCGTTCTCGATGACATACCATAGGTCAACGTCAATGGCTTCAAGATGCATGCCCATCTTATTCTTCCAGTAGGGATATTCAGTTCCATCGAAGACGGGGCACGTAGCAGAGACTTTAATTATCCCTGCAGTCGACATAGCTAAAACTCCAGGTGGTTAAAGCGAATCACACAGAACAAGGGAGCACCTTGCTCTGATACCAATTGAAAGTGCGTTATATCGACTAGAGGGGGGGTGAATAGGCGATTTTTATGAAAGTCTTCAAAACGTGGAAGTTATGAAGACAAACAGTAGAGATATGCCTATTACTATGAAGCGGAAGGTAGACTACACTAGGCAAGCCATGGTCAAGTATTCAATAGAGTGAAAGCACAGTGACAAATAGCTGCAGTGTAATAAGGATCGGGTAGGAAGATATTATGAAGCCAAACAGATCATACATTCATGTTGTGAAGATAAAAGATAGAGCGAACATGCAATGACTTCACAATGAGTAACAGTAAGTAAAAGGAAGTGAAGATGAAACCAGTGACTCATTGAAGACAATGATTTGTTGGACCAGTTCCAGTTGCTGTGTCAACTGTACGTATGGTTGGAGCGGCTAGGTATTTAAACCTTAGGCCACACAGTCCCGGACACCCAGTCCTCACTGTATTCTCCTTGAGCTAAGGTCACACAGACCTCGCCCAATCACTCTGGTAAGTCTTCAAGGTAGACTCCCAAACCTTCACAGACTTCGTTCACCGGCAATCCACAATGTCTCTTGTATGCTCAGAACGCGACGCCTAACCGGCTGGAGGATGCACAGTCCTCAAGTGTAATAAGTCTTCAGATCACTCAGACAAGAAGACTTAAGTGATGCCCAATTCTCTCTGGCTCTGGGTGGTTAGGGCTTTATCCTCGCTAGGTATTCTCTTTCTCAAAGGCTTCGAGGTGGGTTGCTCTCAAACGACAAAAGCCGTGCACTGAATCTGAGCAGCCAACCATTTATGGTTGTAGGGGGTGGGCTATTTATAGCCACTTGGCAACCCAACCTGATTTGTCCGAAATGACCCTGGGTCACTAAGGAACTGACACGTGTTTCAACGGTCAGATTTCAAACCCACACGGCAACTTTACTTGGGCTACAAGCAAAGCTGACTTGTCCGACTCTGGACAAGATTTGCTCTCATAGTCTTCACTCGAAGACATAGGTTTTTTGTTTAGGCATCACTTCAGTCGTTCTGACTGGTTCTCTTGGACCCCACTTAACAGTACGGTGGTTCCTATGACTCAACACAAATGAAAGAGAACTACGAAAGATCTAAGTCTTCGAGCTCCATAGGCTTCACGTGGTGTCTTCTCTTGTCATAGTCTTCAATGTGAATATCTTCATATGCCACCATTGACTTCAATGTCTTCGAACATTTTTAGGGGTCATCTCTGGTAGGAAAACCGAATCAATGAGGGACTTCTACCTGTGTTATCATGCAATTCTCACAAACACATTAGTCCCTCAACTAGGTTTGTCGTCAATGCTCCAAAACCAACTAGGGGTGGCACTAGATGCACTTATAGAATGGACAAGCTCGGAGGGTGAGAAGCTGATGTGTACGTGTTGATTCCACCCATGCAATACCCCAGCGGACCCCCTCTTGATAGTACGGTGCCCTCTATGCAACTAGTCCACCGAGAGCTACACCATCTTGAAGGACACTCCGAAGGGAAGGAAACGTCTCGTGCTAGGGGTGAATCTGTGAACTATTCAAAGCACATGATTAGTCCGCAAACATGTTGTCATCAATCACCAAAACTATCTTGAGAGAGATATGCCGTAACAATCTCCCTCTTTTTGGTGGATTGATGACAACTAGGGATTTGTGCAAGGAAAAGAAATAAATGTAAGAGAACTAAGAACTACAAAATATAGACGGGCTCCCCCAGAATGTGTGCACCTAGTTAGAGGAGCATTCGGAAAGCAAGACACACACATCCGGATCAACACTCCCCCTATATTTTATAGTCCAACAATTCTAAGCACAAGATATATGAGAGAAGAGAATATAACAGGACAAGCATGCAACTCATAATAAACTACAATACTTAATAGACATAAGTAATAAGGTAGCGATAGGGAGCATATGTCTCACACCATATGTCTAGAACTTAGGTCTCACGGGCACCAAACCAAACCAAACAAAGACACCGAGAGAACACACAAGAAAACACAAGACGACAAACTCAAAGCACGACACAAATCCCTACACTCTCTCCCCCTTTGGTAGTGAGACACCAAAAAGGGAAAAGAGCGACGCTACAACTCCAGGTGATGGCAAGCTGAGGATCTCGAATCATCATATCTCAGCGTGATCGTCTGCATCTCCGTCGTTGGTCGAAAACTGCTCGGCATCGGAGTCGGTCCAAGGGCAGTGCTGATGAATCCACTCCTCCTCTTCAGTGATCTGACCCTCAGATCCACTGGCAACTGTCGCTCCCAACTGACGCATGAGCTCCTTGTGGCGCACCCTGGCATGCTTCTCCGCCACATGAGTCATGTACTGACCATGAGACTCCATGCAGAAAAGCTTCTTCAACTTGTTTTTAAGCTTCTTTGCCCATGAGGGTTCAGCACTAGAGGGCCCAATATCCTCCTCGTGATCATCAGTGGCTGCCCCACCCTCGGTCTCCATGGCAGCAGCAGCAGCAGACGGACCCCCTGTATGAGGCGCTGGGGTGACTCAATTGTCCTTCTTCCTCAGACGCTTGATCTCATGAGAAACCGAGTCTCCAGTCTCTAGCAACACTCTGGGATAGGTCTGTGCCCAGGCCCTCTCAATGAGCCTCATGATGAATGGACCATATATCGGGCACTTGCGCTCAGACACGGCAGATAGAAGTTCAGACCACATGACATGAGAAATATCCAGGCTCTCTCCAGTGTTTGTGTCCTTCTCATGCTGACAGAACAGAAGCATGTCCACGAGATAAGAGTGGACCATATCCAGATTCCCGATGCGAGGAAAGAGAGTCTCACGGAAGATGCGATGAAGAATGTCCAGATACGGAGACAGCTCATAGGTCTTCTTCTTAGTCACTAGGTGAACTTTCACAGTGCAGTAGGGCCAAAGGGATTGCTTGTGGGTGGACGTATCATTACGGTGAGGGCGGAAACCGACTGGAGTCTCAAGCCCGTGATCCACCACATCAAGTAACTCCATGAAAGCCTTCCACTTGACAGAAAGCAGCTTGCCATTGGTCATCCATGTCAGAGTTCTGTCGGCATCTGTCCCAAGATGAACGGTGGCAAAGAATTGAGCCACCAAATCTGCATCGAAATCCTTGTTGAATTGCATGATCCTGAGAATGTTCAGCTAAGTGCACATCTGAAGGGCTTCGCCAAAGTACTCCGGGTCCTTCTCCATATCATCAGTGTCAATGGAGCGAACATCAACAAAGAGATTCTTCTTGGCCTTGATCACATCAAAGTAGATGGCAAACTGAAAACGGTTCCAGAACGGGCGGTTGACCAAAGTGGGTTCTTGGTCCACCTCATAGGGATTGTGGCGATGCTTTTCCCAAAACTCCTTGTTGGTCATCTCAGTCACAGTCTTCCCTTTTGGCTTGTTGGCGGATCTCTTTGTGTGCTGAGGAGGTGGAGGAACACTTGCGGATGCACTTGCTGGAGGCGGTTGGGTGCTCGAGGAACCACCGGCTGGCTCAGAGGTGCGGTAGCGTTTTGATGTTGCACGCCCGGGGTTGATACGGTGAGCTTGATGCTCAGAATGGTCATCACCTGGAGCCAAACACAAGAACACGCAAAACAACCAGAAAGAACGAGCATAAGCCAACAAACACAAAAAAAGGATCAAGGTAAGGCAGGAATATGATGGAATTTGGCATGCAGCGATAGTACCGTGACATGCCCGCGGTAGTACCGCCCAAGCGGTAGTACCGCTCCAAAGAGGGTGGTAGTACCGCTCGAGGTCAAGCGGTAGTACCGCTCCAACGAGAGCGGTAGTACTGCTCGAGGCGGAGAAACAGCAGTTTCCTACAGCACGAAGCGGAGAAACAGTGGTTTCCTACTACCGTGGTCAGATCCGGCACTACCGGCCTGCCAAATTCAAAAATATTCCTACCAAACTCGAATCGAGATAGTCTAGTTGCCTTCTCCAACCAACTCAAGCCTAGATTTAGCCAAAAATCTAGAGATGCTACCACCATTGCCCCTAAGAAACAAGATCTAAAAACAAGACAAAAGGAGACAAGGAACAGGGGCAATACCGGCATCCATGGCAAGAGAACGGGGTGGGGATCTACACCACCAAAGGAAATGGAGAGGGACGCCCCGGAGACGGAGATCCGCCGGAGCCCTCCCGCGGCGAGTTGAGGCTGGAGAGAGGAAGAGGAAAGAGGGGGCGAAGCGAATGGGTATGGGGGAGAAGAAACCTCCCCCTGCCCCAATATAACCCCCTGGTCCCGTCCCTCAACGGTAGTACCGTGCTGGGGGTGGTAGTACCGCTTATAAGCGGTAGTACCTCGCACCACCAGCGGTAGTACCGCCCAGCACGCTGCGGCAACCAAACAACATGGCTTTTTCTCGAAGGAAAGACAAGAACGGCAAGAAAAGAGAGCACACCAGCAAATGACCAAGACACTCCTCTTCAAAAGAGGGCGGTGGCCGAGGCCACCTATGTATGAGTAAAGAGGCATGGCGCCGCGAAGATTTTAACCTTGGGCCCATGACCAAAACTCGTCTTTGAAACACAAGTACCATCAACAATGGCTAAAGTGAAAGACTTGATCAATTTATGCATAATGGGGGGAGGGAGAGTTCATTGAGAGAACAACACTCCCCCTATGTCCATGCCTACACCTAAACTAGACAGCAAATTGAGCGAGGTGGGGTGT
This sequence comes from Triticum aestivum, assembly GCF_018294505.1. Classification (NCBI taxonomy): domain Eukaryota; kingdom Viridiplantae; phylum Streptophyta; class Magnoliopsida; order Poales; family Poaceae; genus Triticum; species Triticum aestivum. Next base: position 617,883,937 of record NC_057806.1, on the reverse strand, counting down.
GCAAGGGCTCAAGCCACATTGCTCGAATCAATGATATTTAGCTCATGCCTTAACTCGCGAAATCTTGCTTCATCCAAGGGCTTCATGAATATATCTGCAAGGTTGTCATGAGTGTTGACATAGTTGAGCTTGATCTCCCCTCGCCTAATGTGATCCCGGATGAAGTGATACTGAATCTCAATATGCTTCGTCTTGAAGTGTTGCACCGGGTTGAGAGAGATCTTGATGGCACTTTCATTGTCACACCAAAGAGGCACTTTGTCACAGGTGACACCATAATCCTTTAAAGTTTGCCTCATCCAGAGGAGTTGTGCACAACAACTACCAGCGGCAACATACTCCGCCTCAGTGGACGAGAGAGACACACAACTTTGCTTTTTGGAAGACCAACTTACCAAAGAGCAACCAAGGAATTGGCACCCTCCGGAAGTGGACTTCCTGTCCACTTTGTCTCCCGCGCAATCGGAATCCGAGTACCCTACAAGCTTGAAGTTTGATCCTCTTGGGTACCATAAGCCAAAGTTTGGGGTATGAGCCAAATATCGAAAGATTCGTTTGACCGCCACATAGTGACTTTCCTTAGGTGCGGCTTGAAACCGTGCACAAATTCCCACACTCAACATGATGTCCGGTCTAGATGCACAAAGCTAAAGCAAGGATCCAATCATGGAGCGATATACCTTTTGATCCACCACTTTACCATTGGGATCTAAGTTAAGTTGGCACTTGGTGGGCATTGGAGTGGAAGCCGGATTGACGTCACTTAGCTTGAATCTCTTGAGCATGTCTTGAGTGTATTTGGATTGATTGATGAAGGTTCCTTCTCTTCTTTGCTTCACTTCGAACCCTAGAAAGAACTTCAACTCTCCCATGGAGGACATCTCGAACTTTGAGGTCATGAGAGCGGCAAATTCCTCATTGAAAGCTTTGTTAGGAGAACCAAAGATAATATCATCAACATATAATTGGCACACAAACAACTCCCCTTTGACCTTCTTAGTAAAAAGAGTGGGGTCGATTAGCCCAACTTCAAAACCACGGTCTTGTAACAACTCGGTAAGGTGGTCATACCACGCACATGGGGCTTGTTTAAGGCCATAGAGTGCCTTATCGAGTTGATACACATGATCAGGAAAGTAGGGATCCTCGAACCCGGGGGGTTGCTTGACGTAAACCAACTCATTAATAGGACCATTAAGAAAAGCACTCTTCACATCCATTTGTTGTAACTTAAAGTTATGATGAGAAGCATATGCAATCAACATGCGAATGGATTCAAGACGAGCAACGGGAGCAAAGGTTTCACCGTAGTCGATACCCTCGACTTGGGAGTAGCCTTGTGCTACCAAACGAGCCTTGTTGCGAATGATAATCCCATGGGCATCTTGCTTGTTCTTAAATATCCACTTGGTTCCTATGATATTGTGATTCTCGGTCGGTCTTGGCACCAATCTCCACACTTTGTTGCGCTCGAAGTTGTTGAGTTCTTCATGCATGGCATTGAGCCAATCCGGATCTTCTAGCGCTTCATAGACCTTGTGGGGTTCCACACAAGAGACAAACGCGTGATGCTCACAATAATTTGCTAATTGTCTACGAGTGCTTACCCCCTTTCTTAAGCTTCCAAGCACATTCGTCATGAGATGATCCTTGGTGGAGAGCTTGGAAGCAACCTTGGCGGCACGACGCTCTAATTCCTCCTCGGGGGTGAGACGAGGAGTGGTCACTTGATCATCTTGAGCATCATCTTGGGCTTGTTCTTGTTCTTGAACTTGCTCGGAGGAGAGAACTTGACCTTGGGCATCACTTGATGTGTCAACACCGTCTTGAGCGTGATCTTGCTCTTGGTCATGTTCTTGAGGATGAGGGCCTTCATGTTGTTCTTCGGAAGCGTGTGGGCCTTGGATTTGTGATGGCTCCACTTGAGTGGAGCTTTGTCCTTCTCCTTCGGCCACAAGGGGTTCCTCAATGGGTATGATAAAGCCAACACCCATTCTTCTTATGGCTTGGGGAGGAATTTCATCACCTGCATCACAAGTGCCACTTTGCTCCACTTGGGAGCAGTTATTCTCATCAAACTCCATGTTACACATCTCCTCAATAAGTCCCATGGATTTATTGAGGACACGGTAAGCATGAGAGTTTGTAGCATAGCCAACAAATATGCCCTCATAAGCTCTAGCCTCAAATTTAGATAACCGAACACCTTTCTTGAGAATGAAACACTTACACCCGAATACCCGGAAGTACTTGAGATTGGGCTTGTTACCGGTGAGTATCTCATATGGAGTCTTGTTCAAACCCTTGCGGAGGTAGAGCCGATTTGATGCATGACACGCGGTGTTGATGGCTTCGGCCCAAAAGTTGTATGGAGACTTGAACTCCGCCATCATGGTCCTTGCCGCATCCATCAACGTCCGGTTCTTCCTCTCCGCAACACCATTTTGTTGAGGGGTGTAGGGTGCGGAATATTGATGCTTGATTCCCTCATCATTGAGAAACTCATCCAAGGTGTAGTTCTTGAACTCGGTGCCGTTGTCACTTCTTATTGTCAAGATCTTTGCATTGTGTTGACGTTGTGCTTCATTTGCAAAGTCAATGACGGTTTGTTGGGTCTCGCTCTTCCTCTTGAAGAAATACACCCACGTGTACCTTGAGTAGTCATCCACAATCACCAAGCAATACTTCCTACCTCCAAGACTATCGAAGGATGGAGGCCCAAAGAGATCCATGTGAAGGAGCTCCAAAGGCCTCTTCGAATAAATGATAGTCGTGGGAGGGTGAGCCTTCTCATGTAGCTTTCCTTCGATACAGGCACTGCAAGCACGATCTTTAGCAAAACTAACATTCGTTAGTCCACGGACATGGTCCCCCTTGAGAAGACTTTGCAAAGATCTCATATTGACATGGGCTAAACGGCGATGCCAAAGCCATCCCACATCAACTTTAGCCATTAGGCATGTCGTGGTCTTAGTGGGTCGCTCCGAAAAGTTAATCACATATAGACCATTCTTGACATGCCCAACAAAAGCTACTTTAAGAGTCTTGCTCCACAAGAGGGCCACGGTATCGATGTCAAAGAAAGTGGCAAAGCCCATGATTGCAAGTTGACGAACGGAAAGTAAATTGTATGCTAGGGACTCAACAAGCATGACCTTCTCGATCGAGAGATCATGAGAGATGACCACCTTGCCAAGTCCCAATACCTTAGAAGATGAGGCGTCACCCCACTCGACATTGGTGGGCATAGATGGAACCTTGTGCACGTCCACCACCAAGTCCTTGCTTCCGTTCATATGATTTGTAGCTCCGCTATCGAGCAACCATGATCCCCCACCAGAAGCAAACACCTACAAGAGATCAATGCTTGGTTTTAGGTACCCATTTTGTAATGGGTCCTTTGATATTAGTAACAAGGGTTTTTGGAACCCAAATAGACCATTCAATGTATTCATGAGGAGAACCAAGAAATTTGGCATAAACATGCCCATCACTAGCACGGCATAACACATAAGAAGGATTAAAATCGTTGGCTTTGTTGGGAGGGGTGACATTGCCCTTCTTGACATTGTTCTTCTTCTTATCCTCAAAGGCACTCTCTCCCTCCTTCACAAAGGTTTGCATGAGAGGAGGAGGTCGTTTGGTCTTGTCATTCTTCTTCTTGTTCTTGGAGTCGGGCACGTACCCAACCCCTTTCTTGGCCACAACTCCCTTTTGGTTGATCAAGAGATCGTTGAGGTTCTTCTTGCCTTGTATGCAAGTCGCAAGACCTCTCTCAAGTTGCCCCTTTAGATTAGCGTTCTCCTCAACGAGATGCACATGCTCACAACACGGGTTAGTAGCATTTGCATTATCAATTAACATCATACGAGGGAAAGTGGCTTTTTCCTTGGTTAGCTTTACTTGAAATTGATCATGAGACTCTTTGAGGCTAGCATGAGCACCCTTCAAGACCTTGTGAGCCTTGTCAAGTAGATCAAACTCCTCTTTGAGTCTAGCAAGATCAACCTCAAGTTTGGCCTTCTTGGAGTTTAGCACATGAGAAACTATGAGGACATGATCATAATCTTTCTTTAACTTAGCATGATCAACGTTGTTTGACTCCTCAAGATCCAAATGAAGACCACGCTCTTCCTCAAGAGCATTGGAAAGATCCGAAATCTCATCGGCATAGTCACGACTATGCCCTTCCATCTTAGTGATGGTGTCTTCGTGAGCCTCGATCATGTCATTGGCTTCACCAAGTTGTTCCAAGAGAGCAACAAAGTGCTTCTTGGATTTTCCCTTGAGTTTGCCCATAAAGGTCTGAAACTCGTTAGCCTCCACATTAGCTCCCTCAAGTTCATTAATGCTATCCATCGGAGAAGGATGATTAATGATGGTAGTTTTGATGTTGGGGGTTACCTTGTTTGTGGCTTTAGCCATGAGGCACTTGGCGGTGATGCTCTCATTGGGTGATTCGAAGAGAGACACCCATGAAGTCGTCGCAATGGCAACGAAGGCCATGGCAACCGACTCATCATCGTCATTGTACTCTTCTTCTACCACCAATGCCTTGGGAGGAGTCTTCTTGGTGAAGTTGTTCTTGTTGGGGAACGACTTGGCCATGTCCTTTCGGATGAGCTTTCCACCATTGTCTTCCCTCTTCTCATACGGGCATTCCGCAACAAAATGACTCACGTTGCCGCAATTGTAGCAAGTCCTTACACGTTGCTTGCCCCTCGTGCCACTCGAGTTGTTTTTGCTAAAGTTTGGCCTCGAGTTTTTCTTGCTCCAAAATTGCCTTGAAGCAAGTGCCATGTGTTCATGATATGCATACTTCGTATCTTCGGGGTTGCTCTCCTCTTCTTCCTCTTCTTCTTCTTCAACGGTGAGCTTGGCCTTCAATGCAAGGTTAGGCTTCTTTGCCCGTTGAGAACGGAGCACCGCATTGTCGGCGGTCTTGTCCAAAATGTTCATGGCCACAAACTCATCCAACACTTCGCTTGAGGTCAAAGTGTGGAAGTCCGGTCTTTGACGAATGACGGAGGACATGGCCTTGTGGTAGGGCATCATTGCCTTGAGGAATTTGCGCTTGATACAATTGCCATCCATGTCCTTGCTCCCATGATCTCGTAGTGAGACCGCGAGTTTGGTTACTCTCCGATAAAGCTCACGAGGTTCTTCATCTTCCTTCATAGCAAACTCATCGGCCTCATCTTGCACCACTTCATAGTTGGAGCGTTGAATGCTTGCACTTCCCCGGTAGAGAGAGACAACACAATGCCATGCATCTTTGGCCAAGGTGAAGGGACGAAGATGAGGTAGGTCATCGGGTGGAATTGCATCTTGAATGATGAAGAGAGCATTCTCATTGAATTGATTATCTGCGGCTTCTTGAGGAGTGAAGTTGCTTGGATCATGCAGATAAAAACCTTCTTCAATGATTCTCCAAAGGTTAGTGTTCACATGATTTAAATGACATTTAAAGCAGTAAACCCAAGAATCAAAGTCCTCATTTTTCACAATCTTAGGGGGAGGACCGGCATGATTCAAATGAGTAGAAGGAACCGATCCCCCATAAACAAGTGGTGGTTCCACATGAGCAAAGATGTCGGTGCCATTTTTACCACTAGAAGATAGAGCCTTTTCACTACTAGCTTCCCCCTTGTCGGGGATAACATCCGTCACCTTGTTGGTGGGATCACCCACTTTCAACGGTGCGGTGGAAAGTTTAAGCCCCTCAAGAAATTTAGTAAACATGCTTTCAACCTCGGTCGTCATGGAGGTCTTCAATGTTTCTAAGGCCACATTGAACTCCTCACGAGAGACCGAGGTTCCTCCATCGCCCGTAGACGAGATCGGATTCACACCGGAGTGTTCCTCCACACCGTCTACGATATCAACCATATTCTTTGGACGGTAAAGTCCTTAATAAAGATACGAGGCTCTGATACCAATTGAAAGGATCGATATGGTTGACTAGAGGGGGGTGAATAGGAAACTACCAATTTTTAACTTTTCTTTATCAAATTAAACTTTGCATCAAAGTAGGTTGTCTAGATGTGCAACTAGGTGAGCAACCTATATGATGCAATACCAACGAGCAAACAAGCAAGCAAGAGAAGTAACACTAAAAAGCTTGCACAAGTAAGGGTAAGAGATAACCAAGAGTGGATCCGGTGAAGACAAGGATGTGTTACCGAAGTTCCTTCCCTTTGAGGGGAAGTACGTCTCCGTTGGAGCGGTGTGGAGGCACGATGCTCCCCAAGAAGCCACTAGGGCCACTGTATTCTCCTCACGCCCTCACATAATGCGAGATGCCGTGATTCCACTATTGATGCCCTTGAAGGCGGCGACCGAACCTTTACAAACAAGGTTGGGGCAATCTCCACAACTTAATCGGAGGCTCCCAACAAAACCACGAAGCTTCACCACAATGGACTATGGCTTCATGGTGACCTCAACCGTCTAGGGTGCTCAAACACCCAAGAGTAACAAGATCCGCTAGGGATGAGTGGGGGAATCGAAAATCCCTTGGTGGAAGTGTAGATCGGGGCCTTCTCAACCACTCCCGAGCAAATCAACAAGTTTGATTGGCTAGAGAGATAGATCGGGCGAAAATGGAGCTTGGCACATTTAATGGAGCTTGAGCAATAAATGGAGCTTGGGGGAGGAAGAGGTAGGTCAAAGAGAAGAAGGGGACCCCCTTTTATAGTGGGGGCAACAATCCAACCGTTGCCCCCCACCAACCAGCCCCGCACAGGGCGGTACTACCGCAAGAGGGGGCGGTACTACCGCTAGGTCAACGGTACTGCTGCACCACCCAGCGGCACTGCCGCGCAGAGAAGACAAGGAGGGAATAGGGCCCAACGCGGTACTACCGCGGTGGTAGGGGCGGTACTACCGCTCCTGAAACGGTACTACCGCCTCTACAACCGCAAGTAGTGCTGCAAAACCCGACATGAGCAAAAGACCCCTCGAGTCGAGGCGGTAGGAGCCAGACAGCCCAGCGGTACTACGGCAGTGGGGTCAGGGGCAGTACTACCGCTATGGAGCGGAACCAACGCTTGTGACCCTTCGGTCGTACTACCACTGGTAGTGCGGTACTACCGCTGGGACACAGAAGAGAGAGAGAGGATCTCTCCAAAGAGGCTGAGGACAAGGTGGTGGTGCCAGGCACCCCAGCGGTACTACTGCTGTGGAGACAAGGGCGGTACAACCGCTGTGGAGCGATACTGCCACTTGTGTCTCCTCAATGGTACTACGGCTGGGTTGTGCGGTACTACCGCTGGGCCCCAGACAGGACAAGGAAAAGTGGAGAGATCTCTACAAAGGAATGGACAAGCTCGGAGGGTGAGAAGCTGATGTGTACGTGTTGATTCCACCCATGCAATACCCCAGCGGACCCCCTCTTGATAGTACGGTGCCCTCTACGTAACTAGTCCACCGAGAGAGAAACGAAAGAGCTACACCATCTTGAAGGACACTCCGAAGGGAAGGAAACGTCTAGTGTCAGGGGTGAATCTGTGAACTATTCAAAGCACATGATTAGTCCGCAAACATGTTGTCATCAATCACCAAAACTACCTTGAGAGAGATATGCCGTAACAGTTTTCCTTTTTGGGAATGAGAGCTATGAAAGCAGAGTTCACAGGTTCCAGGGAAATTTTCTCATTGTAGAAATCATCAACAAACTTGTATATATATTCTTTGATAATGTGCCAACACTTTTTCATGAAGAGACCATTAAAACCATCAGGCCCAGGGGCCTTATAATTAGGCATACGTTTAATGATGTTGTCAATTTCTTCCTTAGTGAAGTTGTTGTCCAAGGAATCATCATTCTGTGTCAATGCAAGATGATCAATATTGAAGAGTTTATTTGTGTTTTCAGTTATACCAATCCTCTCCTTAAATGATTGCCAAATAATAGCTGCCTTTTGATCATGATCATATACTTCAATATTGTCAGTGTTTTTGAGGAAAGTGATGTAATTGTGTCTAAAAACCTGAGTGGCAATAGCATGGAAAATTTTGGTGTTTTCATCTCCAAGATTTGCCCATCTTATGTTTTCTCTAATCCTCCAGTATTTTCTTTTTGCTTCTAACAGTTTGTTGGTGTGAATGATAAGTGCTTTCCTGAAATTCCTTTCAGTTCTTGAAAGTTGTCTTTGGTCCTCAGTCCCATCAATCATTTTAATATAGAAGCAGCAATTTTCAATAGTTTTCTTAAGCTGTGAAATATTTTTGCTCCATGACTTCAGTCCTTTTCTGACAGCTTTAAATTTTTCCACTAGATTTTTAGCAGAATCAGCATAGTGCATGCTATTGTGCCAGTACTTCTCCATAGTTTCAATAAAACCCTCAAACTATGTCCAGAATTCTTCAAACCTGAAGATATTACTTTTAGGGATATTGCTGTCAACTTGTACCTTTATGGGAACATGATCTGAGGAGATTTTTACCATAGGGAAGGCCAAAGTGTTTGGATGATCATTAATCCAATCAGAGCTGGTGAATATCCAATCCAATTTCTCTAGAAGGGGGCATTCTTGCATATTGCTCCATGTGAATGCTCTGCCTTTTAATGGGATTTCCATCAGGTCTAGATTAATGATAATAGAGTTGAAAGTCATCATGCTGTTATGATCACCTCCCACTTTGTTCCTATTTTCAAGAGCCCTAATAAAATTAAAGTCACCTAGAAGCATCCAATATTTACATGCAGATATATTCAAATTTTTCATCCATGTAGTGAATTCCAGTTTCCCCTCTTCTAAATTTGGGCCATAAACATTTGTGAAGTACCACTTGGTATTGTCCATAGTTAATATAAATTCAATAGTGATATGTAAGTAATTCATAGAGATAACTCTACCTGAGAAATGGTTGCTGTTCCAGATAGTAATAATACCACCAGATGATCCAACTGATGGATAGAATGCATATTGGTTGAATCTTCTTGGACAGAATTTTTTTATGCAAGCCATGTCAAAATGCTCACGTTTGGTCTCCTGAAGAGCTATAATGTTGCAGGTACTTTCCTCAATCTTCAGTCTGATGTCATCCCATCTTTTCTGAGAATTTATTCCTCTAACATTCCAACATAGTATGTTCCAGTTTCTATTCATTGAAAAACTCTTATAGAAAAACAAGAGTTCATACTAGTATTAGCTTGGTATGATGAAGAAGATCTCATTGGCATTGTGATTGTGTTGCATTCTTGGTCATTATAGTGCCAGAAATTTTGTGTAGCATTTGATGACATAATAATCATGTGATAAGCAAAACAAGTCCTACTACAATAACTGAAAGCAAAATACCAAGAGTGCCATAGTAGCTCATTATTACAGACCAGCTCTAGCATAGATGCACGCAGGCATCTCAAATACAGGTAAATGATAGTAAGAAAGCGATAAAAAGGTTCTTAAGAGCATAAACCAGAAGCTATCCAAAGCCATTTCTTGAGGGGGTGTTTATTCATCAGAGCTATCATAAGTGAGAACCTTGGAGCTCCCATCCTTGTGTGATATCTTGCAAGGTCAAGTGCCAATCGCCTGCAGGGTGCTGATTGGGATTTCAGGAGGTGGTGGGGCCTTCTTGTCAATGATGATGGCATCAAATTTGGGCCCCAGGTTGACAGAAACTCCAGACTTCTTCTTGCTATTGGCTTGCTTGCTGCACTCTGGTTTCTCAGCTAAGTTTGCTGCAGCTGCTTCCTTGGTTTTGAAACCCATAGTGAGTTTAGCAATCATGTTGCTCCTTCTACAAAAAGTTTCACCAATAATGACATTTTTTCTTCCTCTTGTTAGTAATTTTGGCTGGCTTGCTGGTGGCTGCATAGGTGTCTGCTGTGATCGCAACAATACTAGCAGAGCTAGACTGCTATTTTATCTGGGTAGGGTTTGAGGTCTGAAACTGCAGAATGCACTTCTGCCTGGCCCCATTGGTACCCTCAATGTCCATGATCTGACAAGCTGCATTGACAATGTTGGCCTCACCAATTTTTGGAATGATCATATCATTGTAGGCAGCAAGATTACCAATCAATTGCTGCAGAGCAGAGATGTGTTCAGTATTGCCCTCAACAGTGATACTGTTCTGCGTTTGAGATTCCTCATTGACTGATGCATTGTCATTATAGTCCATGGTTGCATTCTGAGGAGATAAAACAGGGTTGTCTGCCATAGGTACAGGGATGAAATCTTCTTCAATTGATGGAATAGTTTGCACCACTTCAACAGGGGCATCATCAACTTGGACATCTGCAACAGGGGCATCAGCACTCACATTGAGATTCAGATCATTAATCACAGGAGCGGGATCATCTTCTCCAGCATTATGGGGAGCCTCATTGACAATAGTTTGAGCATTGTCAGGTAGACTTTCATTAATAGCCACCTGAAATTGTTCCTGAATATCTCCCATATTGAAATAGCCCTCAGCAGCATGAACATCTTCATATGGGGCTCCCAGGTTTTCATTGTGAGGATTAACAACCACTTGTTCCATTGGAATGTTGCCAATGATCTCATCATGCCAAAAACCACCATGTACATGGGGTAGAGGGTGTGGGTTTCCTCCATCCGGAGGCAGAGGATCTTCATCCCCTCCCTGCTGCCCAATGATTTCTCTGGACAGAATGTATGTTGGACATGTCCATGAGTACCATAGCCAATATCATCAAGATTACGCAGCACCACAATGCTCAGAGGTAGGGTGTCAGGGTTAAAGACTCTAACTTTCACAATGATTTTGGTTTTGTCTTTGGGATCTTTGTTCCAAATCAGAAATCTACCATAGGGCGCAACAGTATGGCTAATCACATTTACATCCCAGCACTCGAGCGGATAGTTCATCAACAGCAACCAGACATCATGAGTAAAAGTAATACTACGATAGTTCAGTCCTCGATCTTGTCTAGTGATCCTAAGAACAGTGTCTCCAATCTGATATGGGTTGTTTGTAATAGCAGAGTCGCGAGAGCATGCAGTAGTAAACTGGTAAGTGGAGATCCCATACCACAGCGCGAAGAGTAGTTTATTCTCCATCCTCGTTTCTCCAAGAAGTTTGTGATCATGGCGTTAGCACCATGAAACTCCTCTGGGGCAATGCCAGGTACCAGCATGGCGATGGCCCACTCGTCGCAGACCATGGGGAGTTCTCCTCCGACAACGACGTATCCTCGTTGCTCGTGCAGAGGGCCAGGAGCAACAATGGTAGTGCCGGGTGGGAGGTGGGGGTAGGGGTTGCATGGGTAGCACGCCATTGGAGGCGAGTTCGAGGTGGTCTGCGGGGGGCGTGGAGCAGGGAGAGTATCAGAAGGCGAAGAGGCTAGGTGGTTGTCAGCTGCGTGCAATATAAGGGGAGGGACCGATTGTTTTGCCCGATATATGGGGGTTTTGTTTTGCTTAAAGAAACAAAATCTAGCAATATGGTTATATCTGAAACAAACCATGCACCTGATTTTATTGGGGCAGTTGGGGCGATAATGATCAGGTCCGAGGCATCGGGAACAGAAACGCGTGCTAGCTTTGGGGGATATGTCTGTTGATACGGCTTCTGAAACGATGGGCTGAGCGTCTGGCTGGGACAAAGAGGGCGGCCCAACTCTATTCTCCCTAGTCCGAGAAAAATTTGAAATGTTGTTGCGATCCACGGGTTGTGATCCGTGATGCATGGGAGTGGGTTGGTTGCATGCGTGTTCATCGCGTTGATTGCCTTGATCACGATCAATGCCCGATGCAAGGATAGGGACCCGATTGGCACCAGTTAGAGGTGGATTATTATGTAAGGTTGTAGATTCAGTAGGAGGGACTGATTGCATAGTAAGTGCAGAGGTGATGCGCTTGTAAACTTTGCTAACTTGAACGTGATGAGATTGCTTGTTACCTTTCTTTCTGGTCACCTTAGTCCATTCCGCGTCTTCTTCAAGATACCAAAGTTTTTCCTCATAAACCCAATTGGCACCACCATTGCTCCATAAGTGAAAATAGCACTTGAAAATTTGGCATTCAAACATCTTCTTTCTGACTAGATAGAAACCCACATTTTTGGAGCATACCGAGAAACAGAATACCTTGCCATGAATATGGTGAACATCCAAAGAATCATAGGCACCTCCCGTGCAAGATGATAGAGCCAGACTAACATTAAGAGGATCCAGGGGAAAGGTAGATCGGGCAAAAGATACCACCATCTTGAATCCATATGCGGATGACACTGGGTTGACCGAGCTGAGGAAGAGATCACGAACCTGCCCTCTGAAATGATGACCAAATGAAAAATCCAGTTGATGGGCAATGGAGAATGGATCATTGAATGGATCCGTAGGTTTGTTTGTTGGATTTGTTGGATGAAATTGGTGGGATCTAGGATCGGCGCCATGGTTGTTGGTGGAGGGTGGGAGAGGGAGGGGGCGCCATGTGTGGGGTCTATTTTGGAAGAGTGTCAACTTCGCATACATGTGGATCGTAAGTGAGGATATATGTGTTTGATATGTTGCTAAAACTCCTGCAAACCTAGTGGAAAAATAAGGAGAAATGATGCAACATATAATGGTTATTGTCTCATTAACTCGATACGAGAAGACTCGTAGAGTTTTGAGAACAATAAATATGTCGTATATACTTTCTTAAAAACCCCGGAGGGGAAAACAGAAAATATGACATATGGTCTTGTGTTAATATTACCTCATTAAAAATCTTTATGAGAACCTATAAAGTAAACTCATGAAAGGAAAAAGAGTATAATATGATGCTTTAAACAGGAACAATTCAGGAAGACCTCCCCCTAATTCTTGCATATTCTGAAGTCGTCATATACCAATTCCATGAACACATTTCTGGAACATAGAAGTTGGTAGAGACCTGGTGAACAAATCAGTCGCATGATTTGACTTGCAAGATATGCAATATAGTGATATTGCTTATTATGTAACCTGTTTGCATCCGGGCAACACAAGAAACATTATCGTTGAGATAATGGTTGGTGGATGCAGCCATGAGTTCTGTTTTGAAGACTCTTCATGAGAGGGCTACCACACCTAGTAGGAACACTAAGCTTGTCTACGATCTGACATAGTGGGGATCTGATCGATGTATCCAATGATATCGGTGTTCATGTATCTGTGAAACTGGAAAACTAGAACAAGATGTTTGATGCCTGCCTTGGAGATATCGAAAGATATTCTTCAGTACCAACCAATTATTTTTGGTGGATCCAATGGTATTATGGAACGTTCAGTCCCAATATCTCATTTCCATCATCTCTTGGTCTAAATAGACCTTTCTCTATGGATGGATAAGATTTTTTCACAATGAATTTCTCCAATATATTTTGGATATAGACAACATAGTATACCATAATGTATGAATGAAGGTGCTCAAGTTGTAGTAATGAGCGTTATTTTGGTTTACCCAAATCCTTCATTTTAAACTCCGTCATTTAGATGATTGCATGTGTCATCATTGCAGACACACAAACATGGATAATCATCATTGTAGGAGTAATCCTTGTGAATAAGGAACTCACTACATCGGTTGTACCAAATGTACCAACGATAATAATAAGTCATATGGTGACTTATTGATTTTACACAATGTATGTTGCATTTTATACTTCGATTCAGAATTGAGATTCCATCGGGAACCAACTATGTTTGAATCTAGTGATCCACATGATTGTGTAATCACTACATATATCAATCGCAGAGATAGATGATTTTGTACTGCCAATGATATAAGTTATCGGAAAGAGATTCCACCTCTGGAGAATAGTTGGGTATCTGCGTGAACCCTTATGCTACAATACTTGCTCTATGTTTCACCACCTTCTTGTTCTCAATTCTCTTTCCAGAAGAAAACTGGTGTAGGTATTGCTTATGAATACCTTCCCATTATTGAGCAAGATCATTTCTACCTAGATTATACCCTTTGCTTGAGTTCAGTCCAAGTGTTGTTCACACTTTGCCATGGCGATGGTCTTTGGATCTGAATCATTTGAAAGGTTTTTGCAATCTAGTTGAGAAATGTATGCCGACATTTGTAGACCTCTGTTATATGTTTCTCCAGAATCTATATATCAATATAGAGTTGATAGAAAATATCATTACCCATGGTGACTGCTCGCGATTTCCCAATGCGATTGAGTCGGGTATTCCGATGTCTCGGTCATTATGTGCACTATGACCTGGGTTGGTGGAGGTTTCCCATCCACTGGGTGTATAATACCCATTAGGTGTCTGCCAACGTGAAGTTGACTTGCATTTACTGATTCACGGGCCTTGATATCCTTGCTTGCAAGAAGCTGAATCCTGATGTACTTCTGCCATACATCTCCCCCTGTTGCTTTGAACAAGGAGTGGAGTGGATTTTGCTAGTACCTCCACTCTTTTAGGCGTACTTTTGCAGGATTGTAGGATTGTGTGACACCTTTATAGTCAGTAAATGAATCTGGCAGATTATTTGCAATGTGTTGCAAATCTTCTGAAAGCATGGTTCAGATCTTTGAGTACGTGGATTTGAGGCAGAAATGTGTTGAACATTCCACTAATTTCATAGCATTTTTATGGTACTTGAAATCTCCCCCTAATGCCTGGAAATGTTCCTCATTGAATCAGCATACTTGCCTTGAATAACTCCCCATGCGAGGGGCTTGAGGTATTGACGGAAATACAGTTATTCCTCACATAGATCCCAACTATATGTTGAAGGGCCAATGATGTATGCCTGATGGTGATATCGGTATGCAACCGAATTACCGCAGATAGGAAATACTTGGTAGATTTCCACGTATCAAAGACAGAGGAGAATAATATTATGCAGTTTGTTCATGAGCGTGTAAAACTACATGACTCCAATGTAAAGTTGGTAATTTGCAATTTCAAAGTAAAGATCATGCAATGAGCTCAATTCTTTGGATGGGATTCTACCAAACCATTTTGAGTCTAGACATTAGGACAAATTGCTAAACTTCAATCTGAGGTCCATAGAGAAGGCACTCAAGGAGAATTCTGTAATGCTATCCATTTGATTTGCTTGAAATCGATGTCGGGATAATGATCCAATGGTTTTGTGTGAATAAAACACATACTTAAGACTATCATGTAGATATGTCGTTTAGAACCATGGAATACCTGAATAGTCTAGTCAATGGATGGGAAGAACCACTTACCTCAACTTGATGCATTCAAGGAGTCTGAGTGATTCAGCGTAGACTTTAAGGTGTGCAAGCCTTAAAATTAGCTTCCCTGTGTCACTTGTAGTGCACATAAAATCCAAATGTTATTAAAATTTAGCTTCATAATAATCATAAACTATTGAAATTGCTGACAGTTTCGGTTTCATCCCAATGTCTCAATTGTTGGGTAACGTAGTAATTTAAAAAAATTCATATGCACATGCAAGATCATGGTGATGCATAGCAACGAGAGGGGAGAGTGTTGTCTACGTACCCTCATAGACCGGCAACAGAAGCGTTGACACAACATAGAGGAAGTAGTCGTACGTCTTCCCGATCCGACCGATCCAAGTACCGAACGTACGGCACCTCGGAGTTCTGCACACGTTCAACTCGGTGACGTCCCTCGAGCTCCGATCCAGCAAAATGTTGAGAGAGAGTTTCGTCAGCACGACGGCGTGATGACGGTGATGATGTTCTACCAACGCAGGGCTTTGCCTAAGCACCGCTACGATATGACCGAGGTGGAATATGGTGGAAGGGGGCACCGCACACGGTTAAGGAACGACCACGAGGATCAACTTGTGTGTCATGGGGTGCCCCCTTGCCTTAGTATATAAAGAAGGGAGAGGGGGGGTGCGTCCGGCCCTAGGGGTGCGCCTGGAGGAGTCCTACTCCAACCGGGAGTAGGACTCCCCCCTCTTGCCTTGTTAGAAAAGGAAGAAGGGAGAAAGAGGAAAGGGGGGCGCCGCCCCCCCCCCCCTTCCTTGTCCTATTCAGACTAGGGGGAGGGGCGCGCGGCCTGCCCTGGCCAGCCCTCCTCTTCTCCCGTATGGCCCATGTAGGCCCAATAACCCCCGGGGGGTTCCGGTAACCCCCCGGTACTCCGGTAAAATCCCGATTTCACCCGGAACGTTTCCGATATCCAAATATAGGCTTCCAATATATCAATATTTATGCCTCGACCATTTCGAGACTCCTCGTCATGTCCATGATCACATCCGGGACTCCGAACAACCTTCGGTACATCAAAACACAAAAACCCTAATTACGATCGTCACCGAACTTTAAGCGTGCAGACCCTATGGGTTCGAGAACTATGTAGACATGACCGAGACACGTCTCCGGTCAATAACCAATAGCGGAACCTAGATGCTCATAATGGCTCCTACATATTCTACGAAGATCTTTATTGGCCAGACCGCATAACAACATACGTTGTTCCCTTTGTCATCGGTATGTTACTTGCCCGAGATTCGATCGTTGGTATCTCAATACCTAGTTCAATCTCGTTACCGGCAAGTCTCTTTACTCGTTCCGTAATACATCATCCTGCAACTAACTTATTAGTTGCAATGCTTGCAAGGCTTGAGTGATGTGCATTACCGAGAGGGCCCAGAGATACCTCTCCGACAATAGGAGTGACAAATCCTAATCTCGAAATACGCCAACCCAACAAATACCTTCGGAGACACCTGTAGATCACCTTTATAATCACCCAGTTACGTTGTGACGTTTGGTAGCACACAAAGTGTTCCTCCGGTAAACGGGAGTTGCATAATCTCATAGTCATAGGAACATGTATAAGTCATGAAGAAAGCAATAGCAACATACTAAACGATCAAGTGCTAAGCTAACGAAATGGGTCAAGTCAATCACATCATTCTCCTAATGATGTGATCCCATTAATCAAATGACAACTCATGTCTATGGTTAGGAAACATAACCATCTTTGATCACGAGCTAGTCAAGTAGAGGCATACTAGTGACACTATGTTTGACTATGTATTCACACATGTATTATGTTTCCGGTTAATACAATTCTAGCATGAATAATAAACATTTATCATGATATAAGGAAATAAATAATAACTTTATTATTGCCTCTAGGGCATATTTCCTTCAGTCTCCCACTTGCACTAGAGTCAATAATCTAGATTACACAGTAATGATTCTAACACCCATGGAGCCTTGGTGCTGATCATGTTTTGCTCGTGGAAGAGGCTTAGTCAGCAGGTCTGCAACATTCAGATCCGTATGTATCTTGCAAATTTCTATGTCTCCCACTTGGACTAAATCCCAAATGGAATTGAAGCGTCTCTTGATGTGCTTGGTTCTCTTGTGAAATCTGGATTCCTTCGCCAAGGCAATTGCACCAGTATTGTCACAAAAGATTTTCATTGGACCCGATGCACTAGGTATGACACCTAGATCGGATATGAACTCCTTCATCCAGACTCCTTCATTTGCTGCTTCCAAAGCAGCTATGTACTCCGCTTCACATGTAGATCCTGCCACGACGCTTTGTTTAGAACTGCACCAACTGACAGCTCCACCGTTCAGTAAAAACACGTATCCGGTTTGCGATTTAGAATTGTCCGGATCAGTGTCAAAGCTTCCATCAACGTAACCATTTATGGTGAGCTCTTTTTCACCTCCATATACGAGAAACATATCCTTAGTCCTTTTCAGGTATTTCAGGATGTTCTTGACCGATGTCCAGTGATCCACTCCTGGATTACTTTGGTACCTCCCTGCTAGACTTATAGCAAGGCACACATCAGGTCTGGTACACAGCATTGCATACATGATAGAGCCTATGGCTGAAGCATAGGGAACATCTTTCATTTTCTCTCTATCTTCTACGGTGGTCGGACATTGAGTCTTACTCAACTTCACACCTTGTAACACAGGCAAGAACCCTTTCTTTGCTTGATCCATTTTGAACTTCTTCAAAACCTTGTCAAGGTATGTGCTTTGTGAAAGTCCAATTAAGCGTCTTGATCTATCTCTATAGATCTTAATGCCCAATATGTAAGCAGCTTCACCGAGGTCTTTCATTGAAAAACTCTTATTCAAGTATCCCTTTATGCTATCCAGAAATTCTATATCATTTCCAATCAATAATATGTCATCCACATATAATATCAGAAATGCTACAGAGCTCCCACTCACTTTCTTGTAAATACAGGCTTCTCCAAAAGTCTGTACAAAACCAAATGCTTTGATCACACTATCAAAGCGTTTATTCCAACTCCGAGAGGCTTGCACCAGTCCATAAATGGATCGCTGGAGCTTGCACACTTTGTTAGCTCCCTTTGGATCGACAAAACCTTCTGGTTGCATCATATACAACTCTTCTTCCAGAAATCCATTCAGGAATGCAGTTTTGACATCCATTTGCCAAATTTCATAATCATAAAATGCGGCAATTGCTAACATGATTCGGACAGACTTAAGCATCGCTACGGGTGAGAAGGTCTCACCATAGCCAATCCCTTGAACTTGTCTAAAACCTTTTGCAACAAGTCGAGCTTTATAGACAGTAACATTACCGTCAGCGTCAGTCTTCTTCTTGAAGATCCATTTATTCTCAATTGCTTGCCTATCAACGGGCAAGTCAACCAAAGTCCACACTTTGTTCTCATACATGGATCACATCTCAGATTTCATGGCTTCTAGACATTTTGCGGAATCTGGGCTCACCATCGCTTCTTCATAGTTCGTAGGTTCGTCATGATCTAGTAGCATGACTTCCAGAACAGGATTACCGTACCACTCTGATGCGGATCTTACTCTGGTTGATCTACGAGGTTCGGTAGTAACTTGATCTGAAGTTTCATGATCATTATCATTAGCTTCCTCACTAATTGGTGTAGGTGTCACAGAAACCGGTTTCTGTGATGTACTACTTTCCAATAAGGGAGCAGGTACAGTTACCTCATCAAGTTCTACTTTTCTCCCACTCACTTCTTTCGAGAGAAACTCCTTCTCTAGAACTCCGAATTTAGCAACAAAAGTCTTGCCTTCGGATATGTGATAGAAGGTGTACCCAACAGTCTCCTTTGGGTATCCTATGAAGACACATTTCTCCGATTTGGGTTCGAGCTTATCAGGTTGAAGCTTTTTCACATAAGCATCGCAACCCCAAACTTTCAGAAATGACAACTTTGGTTTCTTTCCAAACCACAGTTCATAAGGCGTCGTCTCAACGGATTTCGATGGTGTCCTATTTAACGTGAATGCAGCCGTCTCTAAAGCATAACCCCAAAACGATAACGGTAAATCAGTAAGAGACATCATAGATCGCATCATATCAAATAAAGTACGATTACGACGTTCGGACACACTATTACGCTGTGGTGTTCCGGGTGGCGTGAGTTGCGAAACTATTCCGCATTGTTTCAAATGTAGACCAAACTCGTAACTCAAATATTCTCCTCCACGATCAGATCGTAGAAACTTTATTTTCTTGTTACGATGATTTTCAACTTCACTCTGAAATTCTTTGAACTTTTCAAATGTTTCAGACTTATGTTTCATTAAGTAGATATACCCATATCTGCTTAAATCATCTGTGAAGGTGAGAAATTACGATATCCACCATGAGCCTCAACATTCATTGGACCACATACATCTGTATGTATGATTTCCAACAAATCCGTTGCTCTCTCCATAGTACCGGAGAACGGCGTTTTAGTTATCTTACCCATGAAGCATGGTTCGCAAGTACCAAGTGATTCATAATCAAGTGGTTCCAAAAGTCCATCAGTATGGAGTTTCTTCATGCGCTTTACACCGATATGACCTAAACGGCAGTGCCACAAATAAGTTGCACTATCATTATCAACTCTGCATCTTTTGATTTCAACATTATGAATATGTGTATCACTACTATCGAGATTCATCAAAAATAGACCACTCTTCAAGGGTGCATGACCATAAAAGATATTACTCATATAAATAGAACAACCATTATTCTCTGATTTAAATGAATAACCGTCTCGCATCAAACAAGATCCATATATAATGTTCATGCTCAACACTGGCGTCAAATAACAATTATTTAGGTCTAATACTAATCCCGAAGGTAGATGTAGAGGTAGCGTGCCGACCGCGATCACATCGACTTTGGAACCATTTCCCACGTGCATCGTCACCTCGTCCTTAGCCACTTCGCTTAATCCGTAGCCCCTGTTTCAAGTTGCAAATGTTAGCAACAGAACCAGTATCAAATACCCAGGTGCTACTGTGAGCATTAGTAAGGTACACATCAATAACATGTATATCACATATACCTTTGTTCACTTTGTCATCCTTCTTATCCGCCAAATACTTGGGGCAGTTCCGCTTCCAGTGACCATTCTGCTTGCAGTAGAAGCACTCAGTCTCAGGCTTAGGTCCAGACTTGGGTTTCTTCTTCTGAGCAGCAATTTGTTTGCTGTTCTTCTTGAAGTTCCCCTTCTTCTTCCCTTTGCCCTTTTTCTTGAAACTGGTGGTCTTATTGACCATCAACACTTGATGCTCCTTCTTGATTCCTACCTTTGCGGCTTTTAGCATCGCGAAGAGCTCAGGAACAGTCGTATTCATCTCTTGCATATTATAGTTCATCATGAAGCTTTTGTAGCTTGGTAGCAGTGATTGAAGAACTCTGTCAATGACACTATCAACAGGAAGATTAACCCCCAGTTGAGTCAAGTGATTATGATACCCAGACATTTTGAGTATATGTTCACTGACAGAACTATTCTCCTCCATCTTGCAGCTATAGAACTTATTGGAGACTTCATATCTCTCAATTCGGGCATTCGCTTGAAATATTAACTTCAACTCCTAGAACATCTCATATGCTCCATGACGTTCAAAATGTCGTTGAAGACCCGGTTCTAACCGTAAAGCATGGCACACTGAACTATCGAGAATCATCAGCTTTGCTCTGCCAGATGTTCATAACATCTAGTGTTGCTCCTGCAGCAGGCTTGGCACTTAGCGGTGCTTCCAGGACGTAATTCTTCTGTGCAGCAATGAGGATAATCCTCAAGTTACGGACCCAGTCCGTGTAATTGCTACCATCATCTTTCAACTTTGCTTTCTCAAGGAACGCATTAAAATTCAACGGAACAACAGCACGAGCTATCTATCTATAATCAAACATAGACAAGCAAGATACTATCAGGTACTAAGTTCATGATAAATTTATGTTCAATTAATCATATTACTTAAGAACTCCCACTTAGAAAGATATCCCTCTAATCCTCTGAGTGATCACGTGATCCAAATCAACTAAACCATGTCCGATCATCATGTGAGATGGAGTAGTATCAATGGTGAACATCAATATGTTGATCATATCTACTATATGATTCACGCTCGACCTTTCGGTCTCCGTGTTCCGAGGCCATATCTGTTATATGCTAGGCTCGTCAAGTTAAACCTGAGTATTCCGCGTGTGCAACTGTTTTGCACCCGTTGTATTTGAACATAGAGCCTATCACACCCGATCATCACGTGGTGTCTCAGCACGAAGAACTTTCGCAACGGTGCATACTCAGGGAGAACACTTATACTTTGATAATTTAGTGAGGGATCATCTTATAATGCTACTGTCAATCAAAGCAAGATAAGATGCATAAAAGATAAACATCACATGCAATCAATATAAGTGATATGATATGGTCATCATCATCTTGTGCTTGTGATATCCATCTCCGAAGCACCATCATGATCACCATCATCACCGGCGCGACACCTTGATCACCATCGTAGCATCATTATCGTCTCACCAATATTATGCTTCCACGACTATCGCTACCACTTAGTGATAAAGTAAAGCATTACAGCACAATTGCATTGCATACAATAAAGCGACAACCATATGGCTCCTGCCAGTTGCCGATAACTCGGTTACAAAACATGATCATCTCATACAATAAAATTTAGCATCATGTCTTGACCATATCACATCACAACATGCCCTGAAAAAACAAGTTAGACATCCTCTATTTTGTTGTTGCAAGTTTTACGTGGCTGCTACGGGCTTAGCAAGAACCGTTCTTACCTACGCATCAAAACCACAATGATAGTTTGTCAAGTTGGTGTTGTTTTAACCTTCGCAAGGACCGGGCGTAGCCACACTTGGTTCAACTAAAGTTGGAGAAACTAACACCCGCCAGCCACCTGTGTGCAAAGCACGTCGGTAGAACCAGTCTCGCGTAAGCGTACGCGTAATGTTGGTCCGGGCCGCTTCATCCAACAATACCGCCGAACCAAAGTATGGCATGCTGGTAAGCAGTATGACTTATATCGCCCACAACTCACTTGTGTTCTACTCGTGCACAACATCAACGCATAAAACCTAGGCTCGGATGCCACTGTTGGGTAACATAGTAATTTAAAATTTTTCCTACGCACACGCAAGATCATGGTGATGCATAGCAACAAGAGGGGAGAGTGTTGTCTACGTACCCTCGTAGACCGGCAACGGAAGCGTTGACACAACGTAGAGGAAGTAGTCGTATGTCTTCCCGATCCGACCGATCCAAGTACCGAACGTACGGCACCTCGGAGTTCTGCACACGTTCAACTCGGTGACGTCCCTCGAGCTCCGATCCAGCAAAACGTTGAGGGAGAGTTTCGTCAACATGACGGCGTGATGACGGTGATGATGTTCTACCGACGCAGGGCTTCGCCTAAGCACCGCTACGATATGATCGAGGTGGAATATGGTGGAAGGGGGCACCGCACACGGTTAAGGAACGACCACGAGGATCAACTTGTGTGTCATGGGGTGCCCCCTTGCCTTAGTATATAAAGAAGGGAGAGGGGGGTGCGTCCGGCCCTAGGGGTGCGCCTGGAGGAGGAAAGGAAGAAGGGAGAAAGAGGAAAGGGGGGC